>NC_053022.1:352930560-352968554 GCF_003073215.2 Triticum urartu
GGATGCTGATACGTCTCCAACGTATCTATAATTTTTTATTGTTCCATGCTATTATATTATGTGTTTTGGATGTTTATGGGCTTTATTATACACTTTTATATTATTTTTGGGACTAACCTATTAACCTAGAGCCCAGTGCCAGTTTCTGTTTTTCCCTTGTTTTAGTGTATCGCAGAAAAGGAAAATCAAACGGAGTCCAATTGACCTGAAACTTCAGGGAACTTATTTTTGGAAGGAAAGCAACCCGGAAGACTTGGAGACCACGTAAGGGAAACAACGAGGAAGCCACGAGGCAGGGGGCGCGCCCACCCCCCTGGGCACGCCCTCCACCCTCGTGGGCCTCTCGTGGCTCCCCTGACGTACTTCTTCCTCCTATATATACCCATATACCCTAAAACGATCGGGGAGCACAATAGATCAGGAGTTCTGCCGCCAGAAGCCTCCATAGCCACCGAAAACCAATCTAGACCCGTTTCGGCACCCTGCCGGAGGGGGGAATCCCTCTCCGGTGGCCATCTTCATCATCCCGGTGCTCTCCATGACGAGGAGGTAATAGTTCTCCCTCGCGGCTGAGGGTATGTACCAGTAGCTATGTGTTTGATCTCTCTCTCTCTCTCTCGTGTTCTTGAGGTGGTACGATCTTGATGTATCGCGAGCTTTGCTATTATATTTGGACCCTATGATGTTTTCTCCCCCCTCTACTCTCTTGTAATGGATTGAGTTTCCCCTTTGAAGTTATCTTATCGGATTGAGTCTTTAAATATTTGAGAACACTTGATGTATGTCTTGCCGTGCGTATCTGTGGTGACAATGGGATACCACGTGATTCACTTGATGTTTGTTTTGGTGATCAACTTGCGGGTTCCGCCCATGAACCTATGCATAGGGGTTGGCACACGTTTTCGTCATGATTCTCCGGTAGAAACTTTGGGGCACTCTTTGAGGTTCTATGTGTTGGTTGAATAGATGAATCTGAGATTGTGTGATGCATATCGTATAATCATACCCACGGATACTTGAGGTGACATTGGAGTATCTAGGTGACATTAGGGTTTTGGTTGATTTGTGTCTTAAGGTGTTATTCTAGTACGAACTCTAGGGCTGTTTGTGACACTTATAGGAATAGCCCAATGGATTGATTGGAAAGAATAAGTTTGAGGTGGTCTCGGGAGGGCTAATCTGGAGTCCGTTCGGGGCTTCGGAGAGGGGAATCCGTCGCCATCGTCATCATCAACCATCCTCCATCACCAATTTCATGATGCTCACCGCTGTGCGTGAGTAATTCCATCGTAGGCTTGCTGGACGGTGATGGGTTGGATGAGATCTATCATGTAATCGAGTTAGTTTTGTTAGGGTTTGATCCCTAGTATCCACTATGTTCTGAGATTGATGTTTCTATGACTTTGCTATGCTTAATGCTTGTCACTAGGGCCCGAGTGCCATGATTTCAGATCTGAACCTATTATGTTTTCATCAATATATATGAGAGTTCTTGATCTTATCTTGCAAGTCTATAGTCACCTACTATGTGTTATGATCCGGCAACCCCGAAGTGACAATAATCAGGACCACTCCCGGTGATGACCGTAGTTTGAGGAGTTCATGTATTCACTATGTGTTAATGCTTTGTTCCGGTACTCTATTAAAAGGAGGCCTTAATATCCCTTAATTTCCATTAGGACCCCGCTGCCATGGGAGGGTAGGACAAAAGATGTCATGCAAGTTATTTTCCATAAGCACGTATGACTATATTCCGAATACATGCCTACATTACATTGATGAACTGGAGCTAGTTCTGTGTCACCCTAGGTTATGACTGTTACATGATGAACCGCATCCGGCATAATTCTCCGTCACCGATCCATTGCCTACGAGCTTTCCATATATTGTTCTTCGCTTATTTACTTTTCGTTGCTATTGCTATCATTATTACAAAATACCAAAACATTACTTTTTCTACTATTACCTTTTGCTACCGTTACCACTACTACCATATTACTTTGCTACTAAATACTTTGCTACAGATATTAAGTTTCCAGGTGCGGTTGAATTGACAACTCAGCTGCTAATACTTGAGAATATTCTTTGGCTCCCCTTGTGTCGAATCAATAAATTTGGGTTGAATACTCTACCCTCGAAAACTGTTGCGATCCCCTATACTTGTGGGTTATCATGGACTTGCCCTTCTTCTTGAAACTAGTGGTCTTGTTGACCATCAACACTATTTTGTTCTTCTTCATTCCAGATTCCACAGTTTTGATCATAGCAAACAACTCATGTGCACTTTTTCTCCACCCATTCATGTTGTAATTCATGCTAAAGCCATCATAAGATGGGGAGTGAAGCAAGTACAATACCTGTATCGAGTGTTGGTGGAATTCCAAATTTCAGTGAAGTCAGTCTATCAACATAGTGATATGTCTCCAATGTATCTATAATTTTTGATTGTTCCATGCTATTATATTATCTGTTTTGGATGTTTTATATGCATTTATATGCTATTTTATATTATTTTGGGACTAACCTATTAACCAAGAGCCCAGTGCCAGTTCCTGTTTTTCCTTGTTTTTGAGTTTCGCAGAAAAGGAATACCAAACGGAGTCCAAACAGAATAAAACCTTCGCGATGATTTTTTCTTGGACCAAAAGACAACCAAGAGACTTGGAGATGAAGTCGGAGGAGCCACGAGGAGGGCACAAGGACGGAGGGCGTGCCCAGGGGGTAGGGTGCGCCACCACCCTTGTGGGCCCGTCGTGCACCTCCTGACCTAATTATTTCGCCTATATATACCCATATATCCCCAAACCAACAGGGGAAGCCACAAAAACACTTCTCCACAACCGCAACCTTCTATACCCGTGAGATCCCATCTAGGGGCCTTTTCCGGCGTCCTGTCGGAGGGGGATTCGATCACGGAGGGATTCTACATCAACTCTATTGCCCTTCCGATGAAGCGTGAGTAGTTTATTTCAGACCTACGAGTCCATAGCTAGTAGCTAGGTGGCTTCTTCTCTCTCCTTGATTCTTAATACCATGTTCTCCTCGATGTTCTTGGAGATCTATTCGATGTAATACTCTTTGGCGGTGTGTTTTTTGAGATCCGATGAATTGTGGATTTATGACCAGCTTATCTATGATTATTATTTGAATCTTCTGTGAATTCTTTTATGCATGATTTGATATCTTTGTAATTCTCTTCGAACTATCGGTTTGGTTTGGCCAACTAAATTGGTTTTTCTTGCAATGGGATAAGTGCTTAGATTTGGGTTCAATCTTGCGGTGTCCTTTCCCAGTGACAGTAGGGGCAGCAAGGCACGTATTGTATTGTTGTCATCGAGGATAAAAAGATGGGGTTTTCATCATATTGCTTGAGTTAATTCCTCTACATCATGTCATCTTACCTAATGCATTACTCCGTTCTTTATAAACTTAATACTCTAGATGCATGCTGGATAGCGGTCGATGTGTGGAGTAATAGTAGTAGATGCAGAATCGTTTCAATCTACTTGACACGGACGTGATGCCTATATTCATGATCATTTCCTTAGATATCGTCATAGCTTTGCGCTTTTATATCAATTGCTCGGCAGTAATTTGTTCACCCACCGTATTATTTTCTATCTTGAGAGAAGCCTCTAGTGAAACCTATGGCCCCGGGTCTATTTTCCATCATATAAGTTTCCGATTTACTATTTTTGCAATCTTTTACTTTCCGATCTATAAACCAAAAATACCAAAAATATTTACTTTACTATTTATCTATCTTTATCAGATCTCACTTTTGCAAGTAACCGTGAAGGGATTGGCAACCCCTTTATCGCGTTGGGTGCAAGTTGTTGTTTGTTTGTGCAGGTATTCTGTGACTTGTGCATTGTATCCTACTGGAGTGATACCTTGGTTATCAAACTGAGGGAAATACTTATCTCTACTTTGCTGCATCACCCTTTCCTCTTCAAGGTAAAAACAAATGCAAGCTCAAGAAGTAGCAGGAAGAATTTCTGGCGATGTTGCCGGGGAGATCTACGCCAAGTCAAGACATACCAAGTACCCATCATAAACTCTCATCTCTTGCATTACATTATTCGCCTCTTGTTTTCCTCTCCCCCACTTCTAAAACGATTTTCAAAAAGATTTGACTTTTTGTTCGCCCCTCTCTCGTTCGTCTTCTTCATTTGCCTTTGGTTTGCTTGTTGGTTTGTTGCTACCATGTCTGAAATTGGGGACGTTATCACTGAAAAGGATAGTAGTAATGATGGGGGGAACTTTAATGCTTTTGCTAATACTAATCCTCATTAAGAATCTACTATTCTACACAGTAAAAAGCTTCGCATAGGTAGCGGAAATATTATTGGAAAAGGGGTTATTCAAGATTTCTTTACTTTTGCCGGTGCGCTTCCCACTTTGGGTAGATCTATTCTCCATAAAACTAGTATTCTTGCGGATGCTATATCTTTGCTCGTAGTTGAACTTGAAAGACAATCCATACAAAGGATTTTTCTAGAGTTTTCTAATATTGAGCATTGTTCTGTTAAGCGCGCCGCCACTATATTTCTAGCCCACGAATTTAGATTTATTATGAAAGAAGCTAGTGAAATTTTTGCGCATTATAAAGTAGATGGTGGTTGTCCTCCCATACAGGGAATTCTCTTCAATCAAGAGTACATAATGTGTTACGATCTTTAGATCATGTTGCTTACAATGAAAATTTAAGAAAGAGGATCACTACCGATGTTTTAGTTGATAAGATTTCCGAGCTTAATAATAATTTTGCTATACAAAACAAGGATTGGGTTTCTCTCTTGGACACAAGCTCATGATTTTTTGCCAGAAGAATGCTTATAATGATGAGTTTATCATACAATATGAGGGGCCGAAGGAGGAACCAATTCCTCCCAAACTTGATCTTGGGGATTCTTATCCCATTAAATTTAGCCCATTTGATTACTTTTGCTTACCACAAAGAAAACTTGCTGCTGAACAAAGGGAGTATGAGATGAGTTTTCGATATTTGCCTTACCATTATTACGATTATACCTAGATCTATTCGTGTTTTTATGCCTAGCTAGGGGCGTTAAACAATAGCGCTTGTTGGGAGGCAACCCAATTTATTTTTGTTCTTGCTTTTTAGGTCCTGTTTTGCATTAAATAATTTATTTAGCCTCTGGTTAGATGTGGTTTTTTTGTTTTAGTTAGTGTTTGTGCCAAGAAAGACCTTTGGGATAGCTTACGGTGATAGTTGATTTGATCTTGCTGAAAAACAGAAACTTTTGCACTCAGGAAAATGCTACCTCTTGAGCACTGCGTTGGTTTTCCCCGAAGAGGAAGGGATGATGCAGCAAAGTAGCGTAAGTATTTCCCTCAGTTTTTGAGAACCAAGGTAACAATCCAGTAGGAGGCTACGCGCGAGTCCCTCGTACCTGCACAAAACAAATAAATCCTCGCAACCAACGCAAATAGGGGTTGTCAATCCCTATAAGGCCACTTACGAGAGTGAGATCAGATAGATATGATAAGATAATATTTTTGGTATTTTTATGATAAAGATGCAAAGTAAAATAAAGGCAAAGTAAATAGCAAAGGAAATAACTAAGTAGTAGGAGATTAATATGATGAAGATAGACCCGGGGGCCATAGGTTTCACTAGTGGCTTCTCTCGAGAGCGTAAGTATTCTACGGTGGGTGAACAATTTACTGTTGAGCAATTGACATAATTGAGCATAGTTATGAGAATATCTAGGTATGATCATGTATATAGGCATCACATCCGAGACAAGTAGACCGACTCCTGCCTGCATCTACTACTATTACTCCACTCATCGACCGCTATCCAGCATGCATCTAGAGTATTAAGTTAAAAACGAAGTAACGCCTTAAGCAAGATGACATGATGTAGAGGGATAGACTCGTGCAATATGAAGAAAACCCCATCTTGTTATCCTCGATGGCAACAATACAATACGTGCCTTGCTGCCTCTACTGTCACTGGGAAAGGACACCGCAAGATTGAACCCAAAGCTAAGCACTTCTCCCATTGCAAGAAAGATCAATCTAGTAGGCCAAGCCAAACTGATAATTCGAAGAGACTTGCAAAGATAACCAATCATACATAAAAGAATTCAGAGAAGATTCAAATATTATTCATAGATAGACTTGATCATAAACCCACAATTCATCGGTCTCAACAAACACACCGCAAAAAGAAGATTACATCGAATAGTTCTCCACAAGAGAGGGGGAGAACATTGTATTGAGATCCAAAAAGAGAGAAGAAGCCATCTAGCTACCAACTATCGACCCGTAGGTCTGAGGTAAACTACTGACACTTCATCGGAGGGGCTATGGTGTTGATGTAGAAGCCCTCCGTGATCGATGCCCCCTCCGGCGGAGCTCCGGAATAGGCCCCAAGATGGGATCTCGTGGATACAGAAAGTTGCGGTGGTGGAATTAGGTTTTTGGCTCCGTATCTGATCGTTTGGGGGTACGTAGGTATATATAGGAGGAAGGAGTACGTCGATGGAGCAACAGGGGGGCCACGAGGGTGGAGGGCGCGCCTGGGGGGTAGGCGCGCCCCCCTACCTCGTGGCCTCCTCTTTTCTTTCTTGACGTAGGGTCCAAGTCTTCCTGGTCTTGTTCATTGAGAAACTCACGTTCCCGAAGGTTTCATTCCGTTTGGACTCCATTTGATATTCCTTTTCTTCGAAACCCTAAAACAGGCAAAAAACAGCAATTCTGGGCTGGGCCTTTGGTTAATAGGTTAGTCCCAAAAATAATATAAAAGTGGATAATAAAGCCCAATAATGTCCAAAACAGTAGATAATATAGCATGGAGCAATCAAAAATTATAGATACGTTGGAGACGTATCAAGCATCCCCAAGCTTAATTCCTGCTCGTCGTCGAGTAGGTAAATGATAAAAACAGAATTTTTGATGCAGAGTGCTACTTGGCATAATTTTAATGTAATTCTTCTTAATTGTGGTATTAATATTCAGATCCGAAAGATTCAAGACAAAAGTTCATATTGACATAAAAATAATACTTCAAGCATACTAACAAAGCAATTATGTCTTCTCAAAATAACATGGCTAACGAAAGTTATCCCTACAAAATCATATAGTCTGGCTATGCTATATCTTCACCACACAAAATATTTAAATCATGCACAACCCCGATGACAAGTCAAGCAATTGTTTCATACTTTTGACATTCTCAAAACTTTTTCAATCTTCACGCAATACATGAGCGTGAGCCATGGATATAGCACTATAGGTGGAATAGAGTGGTGGTTGTGGAGAAGACAGAAAGGAGAAGATAGTCTCACATCAACTAGGCGTATCAACAGGCTATGGAGATGCCCATCAATAGATATCAATGTGAGTGAGTAGGGATTGCCATGCAACGGATGCACTAGAGCTATAAGTATATGAAAGCTCAAAAAGAAACTAAGTGGGTGTGCATCCAACTTGCTTGCTCATGAAGACCTCGGGCAATTTGAGGAAGCCCATCATTGGAATATACAAGCCAAGTTCTATAATGAAAGATTCCCACTAGTATATGAAAGTGATAACATGAGAGACTCTCTACTATAAAGATCATGGTGCTACTTTGAAGCACAAGTGTGGTAAAAGGATAGTAACATTGTCCCTTCTCTCTTTTTCTCTCATTTTTTATTTGGGCCTTTTCTCCTTTTTTATGGCCTCTTTTCTTTCTCCTTTTTTTATTTTTATTTGGGCTTCTTTGGCCTCTTTTATTTATTTTTCGTCTGGAGTCTCATCCCGACTTGTGGGGGAATCATAGTCTCCATCATCCTTTCCTCACTGGGACAATGCTCTAATAATGATGATCATCACACTTTTATTTTTCTTATAACTCAACAATTACAACTTGATAACGGAACGATGGAAAGTTGCATGGCAATATATCTCGGAATGGCTATGGAAATGCCATAATAGGTAGGTATGGTGGCTGTTTTGAGGAAGGTATATGGTGGGTGTATGATACCGGCGAAAGGTGCGCGGTATTAGAGAGGCTAGCAAAGGTGGAAGGGTGAGAGTGCGTATAATCCATGGACTCAACATTAGTCATAAAGAACTCATATACTTATTGCAAAAATCTACTAGTTATCAAAGCAAAGTATTACGCGCATGCTCCTAGGGGATAGATTGGTAGGAAAAGACCATCGCTTGTCCCCGACCTCCACTCATAAGGAAGACAATCAATAAATAAATCATGCTCCGACTTCATCACATAATGGTTCACCATACGTGCATGCTACGGGAATTACAAACTTCAACACAAGTATTTCTCAAATTCACAACTACTCAACTAGCATGACTTTAATATCACCATCTCCATATCTCAAAACAATTATCAAGTATCAAACTTATCATAGTATTCAACACACTCATAAGAAAGTTTTATTATTAATCTTGTATACCAAGCATATTAAGATTTTAAGCAAATTACCATGCTATTTAAGACTCTCAAAATAATCTAAGTGAAGCATGAGAGATCAATGGTTTTTATAAAACAAATCCACCACCGTGCTCTAAAAGATATAAGTGAACACTACAAAAAAAGACACATCTGTGACATTTTGGGCCGAACGAAAAAAAATCTGTCATACATATGACACTTCTATGACGATAATTGTGACAAAACCCGGTATCATCATAGATGTGGTGGGCTCCTACTTCTATGACAAAAAATCATGACAGAAAATGGGCTTTTCGTCCTGGGCGGGCCGGAGACGCAGCTGCATGACATTCTTTGGGCCGTCCATGACGGAAAAAACCGTGGTAGAAGCAAGGGGGAGGAAAATTTTGGGGAGTTCCCGGTTACGGTTGGAGGTCGGGGCCGAGCGATGCGCGTTTCTCTCATACACGTACGCGCGTGTGTGCGAGGCGTTGGCTCTAACTGAACCCGAGCGAGGCGTTGGGCTCTAATTAACTGAACCCAAGCGATTGCACTGCAGGCTACGCGTTAATGAACCCGAGCGATCGATCGATGGATGTTAACTGAACCCGATCGAGCGATTCCTTCGCTACTGCTGCTAACAGAAGCCGATCGATGCTGCCTCTGGGATGAACAGTGAGCATTGCGGGGGGGTTTGGATGAACAGTGAGCGGTGGTGTTGCCTCTGGATGAACAGGACCCCGTGGCGTGGTGGAGGGCTGGATGAACAGTAGACGGTGAAGGGGTGCCCGTGGAGGGGTGGTTGAACAGGACCCCGTGGTGTGGAGGGCTGGATGAATAGTAGACGATGGAGGGGTGGTTGAACAGTAGCCGGTGGAGTAGCGCGCGGTGGAGGCTGGATGAACTGGAGCCCGTGGAGGCTGGAGGAGGTCGACGGTAGCCCGTGGAGGCTGGAGGAGGTCGATGGTGGGGATGAACAGTATCCCATGGAGTCCCATTTTGCGGTACGCTACACCCCTCCCGATGAACAGGACCCCCGTTTCGACCATAGCGCTCGGTGTGGAGGGCTGGATGAACAGTAGACAGTGGAGGGGTGGTTGAACAGTAGCCGGTGGAGTAGCGCGCGGTGGAGGCTGGATGAACAGGAGCCCATGGAGGCTGGAGGAGGTCGACAGTAGCCCGTGGAGGCTGGAGGAGGTCGACGGTGGAGATGAACAGTATCCCGTGGAGTCCCGTTTTGCGGTACTCCACACCCCTCCCGATCAACAGGACCCACGTTTCGACCGTAGGAGGTCCGTTTTCTCCGTTTTGCGGTACGCCAGACCCCTCCCGATCAACAGGACCCCGTTCCGAACGTAGGAGGTCTGGTTCCTCCATTGTGCGGTACGCCAGGCCTCGTTTCCATCGCATGTTCCGTCCAAGCCCTCCCGATGAACACGACCACGCATTCCGTTCCGACCCAGCCGGTTGGCTCCCACGCGTTTCGTTGTCTCCTGATGAACACGAGGCATTCCGTTGCCTCCCCATGAACACGACGCATTTCGTTGCCTCCCCATGAACATGACGACGACGTTGTTTCTCCATTCCGACCCAGCCATGTACACGAGCCCTGTTCGTACGTATGCGCGAGTAGGCATTCAAGACCCCGCCCGTATGTACACATATGTGGCCGTATTTTCTCTCTTGCACCCTGGCCGCTATACGTGTACATGCTACGTGCACGCCTCTACTACGACATGTACGCGCCTCTACTACAACACATGCGCGCCTCTACATCCACCAGTATATATGTACGTACACGTTCGCGACCAGAATGACAACGCTACGTACGCTTCGACCAGGTGGGTCCCGACTGTCAGGCACTTCCTTGCCTGCGAAGATGTAGCTGGTGGGTCCCAGCTGTCAGGGGGGCGAATCGTTTTTTTGCCTGGACGCACTTCCTTGAGTGCGAAGATGTAGCTGGTGGGTCCCAGCAGTCAGGGGGAAACGTTTTTTTTTGCGAAATATGGTGGCCCGTCCGGTGGGTCCCCGCTATCAGGTGGACGAATAATTATTTTGCGCGTAATAAGGAGGCACTTCCTTGCTGCGGCCATGGACCCAGCTGTCAGTCTCTCCATGTACAGTCCATGTCCGATGGAAGCCATTCCTTGACCACGTTGACCACGCCGCGCCGAGAGCACCAGGGCGGTGGACGATGGCGAGGCCTTGGAAGGGGACGACGCGGATCCGGGGAAGATGCGGCAGTGGATGCCCACGCGTAGAGGAGTATGAGGGTTCACTCGTTCGGCTGCGGTGTGAGGCTGCCATCGCCGCAGAATAACAGGGGGTGTGGGTGCGTAGAGGGATGGCCTGGCCAGCGGTGGGAGTAGTAGGGGGCGGTGAGGCCTCCGCGGCATCACAGCCGGCCACGGGCGGCAGGAGCAGGCGGTACGACCGGCGCTGCTTTGGGCGGCTGGAGCAAGAAGACCAGAGGTTGAAGAAGCACTACGGCCATTGGATGGACATCGTACGGTCACTGGAGCTAGAATCGTTCATATATTGACTAAAGTTGACAAAGGCCTCCGTCCCAGTCAACTTAGTAGGCCCACAAGTCAGCCTCCCACCAAGGTGGGTCCCAGGTAGCAGGGGGTATTCATTTTTTGTGCGTAATAAGGAGGCACTTCCGGTGGGTCCGAGCTGACAATGGAGGGAACGTTTTTTCGCGAAATACGATGGCCCGTCCTGTGGGTCCCAGCAATCAGGGGGAAACATTTTTTTTCGCGAAATACTGGTGGCCTGTCCGGTGGGTCCCTGCTGTAAGGTGGAGGAATAATTATTTTTCGCGTAATAAGGAGGCACTTCCTTGCGGCTGCCGTGGACCCAGCTGTCAGCCTCTCCACGTACAGTACTCTTCCGATGGAAGTCGGTCGTTGACCACATTGACCACGCCGTGCCGAGAGCACCACGGCGGTGGACGACGGCGAGGCCTAGGAAGGGGACGACACGGAGCCGGGGAAGACGCGGCAATGGAAGCCCGCGCGGAGAGGAGTACGAGGGTTCACCGGTTCGGCTGCGGTGTGAGGCTGCCGTCGCCGCAGAATAACAGGGGGTGTGGGTGAGTAGAGGGATGCCCTGGCCAGCGATGGGAGTAGTAGGCGGCGCTGAGGCCTGCGCGGCAGCACAACCGGCCATGGGAGGCGGGAGTAGGCGGTCCCGCCGGCGCTGCTTTGGCGGCTGGAGCAAGAAGATCAGAGATTGAAGAAACACGACGGTTGTTGGATTGACATCCAACGGTTACGTCTGCTAGAATCGTTTGTTGACGTATATAATAACTAAAAAAATCTTGCATGCGCGTCAACTAAACAGGCCCACAAGTCAGACCACTCCCTCTTTTTTTAATAATTTATATATAGCTCATGGCAACTTCTTATGCAATTTATTGCAGTCATTTTTTGGTTGGCCAGGGCCAATTTCGCATATTTCTGTGGGTTCCAAACTATTTTTAATACTGAAATGTCGATCCAGATTTAAAGTACTTTGAAGATATATTTAAATTAGGTTAATGCCCAGTGAAATAGGAATCTGAAAATGTGAAAAAATTCAGAAATTATAAAGTAATTGCCAATTTGTCATCTGTTTTTATATTTACAACCCATTTCATATTACTTTCAAGATTTGCAGGCGTCTTGAAAGAGTTGCAGCCCATCAGGGCGTAGAAAAATAAGTAGGCCTAGATTGGGTATTCTTCAGAAAATAAACTGGGCTCATTTTCACAAAGAAAAAATAGCTGGGCTGGTCACATGGTGAACATAAATATAAGCCCGGGCTAGACGGGCCACAACCCAGTTCAAACCCTACTCCGTCTCAACAATACCAAACAAAAAAAATACTGCTCGAGTAGCTACGTCCCAGGTGTCAGCCGATCTTGTGCTGTTCTCTTGTCTATTGACTATATACGCTCACAATGTCGTGGGTCCCAGATGTCAGGAAAACACTAGGAGGAAGCATTTTATTTTTCCATACACTGACGTGGTGGGCCCCTACTGTCATCCTCTCCACGTACTTTTGTCGATTCCTGTTGTTTGTTGACCATGTTGACAACGCGAGAGGGCGGCGCCGCGGCGAGCATACCAAAGCACGCGGAGGACGTCGGTGTTAACGATTTTGAAGATGGTGGGGCGGCGATGCGTGCGCTGAGGCGCAGCCAGCCATGGGAGGCGGAAGCAGGCAGCCCCGCCGGTGCTGGTTTGGTATTGGCGGCTGGAGGAAGACATGACTGAAGAAACACGACAGACTGTAAAAGCAGCAGGAGTACTTAACAACCTTAACTGAAACCAGCAGGGGCACTTAACAACCAAAGCTGAAAGCAGTATGAGTACTTATACAGGTTCAACCGTACAAAGCACGCCTCGAACAGTGCTACTTTGCCTACAGTTAACCTAGGGTGAGACCGCCAAGCCCCAGGATAAGGCCCAGGCGCCACCCTGCGCATCCACAACCTTCTGAAAGCGGCTTCATCTCACAACGTGGTCAATAAACAGGATATTCACTTTAGAGCCATGGAAAAGCATGAACATAATCTTCTGTCCTATTCTCCAAGATGGACGGGCCTTCATTACTTGAGACCACCCATGAATAAGTATCTTTTCACCTCCAAGTGGAATTGAGTAGGTCGACATAAACATCATGTTGTGACCAAGCACAAGTCTGACCCGACCATGGTCAGGCATCTGTATAGGAACAATATAACTCGGCAGTTCATGTTTCAAGAAGAGCACAGCTGTAAAACTGCGTATAAGCAATAGTTTATGAACAACATATATAACAGAAAACAGCTCGTACCATAAGTTTCTCGACACAGTTGGACCTGTTCAACGAGTGCAGCAGTGGCACACATATCCCACGTGGCCTTCCACCATTGAAACGCCCCACAAGGACCTCAAGACGATCAATAAAGTGTAGGAACTTGTGGATGTCGATCCAGTCAACTTCAGTGCCATTAGTAACAGCCGAGTTATTACAGAGTAACAAACGAGCAGACTGCTTAACTCTGAAAAAACCTACACATGCCACCAACTATAAGAAAATATTAGTTAGAAGTAGCATCTTCGTGAGAGATTCATTGCTACTTCTAAAGTTAAATTGTGATTAGTTAGACATAATAGGTGGATTAAGAAGTAATCGAGGCAACAAGCAAGAACCAGATACAAAACTAACATGGATGAAAAATTGGAATGACGTCGGGGTGGAAGATCGCAGTGAAGATGAGACCAGGTTCTGCTATTTCCATCAACATTCGTGCACCAACTTTCAATCTGTAACACTTGAGAAAGTTTATCCAAGTTCGGCCATAAAAAAAGCAGCGATCTTCTTGGTTCATGAACCCAACTCGAAACTTATATCCATGGCTTGTCTTCACTGTGACCATTAAACTAGTGTATTCCGTTATGGCAAGGCCGAGTATCTTGAGTACATGTGTTCTGGCAGAGCAAATAATACACTACAGGAAAAATAATATGAGAACACAACATGTTCAAAAAAACCCCACCCTCCCAGATAGAAAATAGGATTCTAGGAACATACTGTGCGCGTTTCAAAATGATGTGTTAGGATGAGAAGGAACAAGTGTGGCGTCTCGCCGAGGGCGCAAAAACCTGTAGGCTACTCGCACTTTGGGCACTGCACATGAAACACACTAGATTCAGTAGGAAGAAAAATGCATCAACGGCGGCGGCTGCCATCCTAGGATTACCTGCGACCAAGGGACTTGGATTTATCGGGGGTGGATGAAGAATTCATACCTGGTTCTCCATGAGAAAACCCTATGCAATCGCCGAGAGGGTTTTTTCTCTAAACAAGCAGACGAGGGAGAAGGGGATTCAGGCCCAGTGAAATATTGCCGCTTCGTCCGTCCAGCTTACTGCTAAAGCTAGAAAGGGGGGGTTGTGATTTGACAGCTCATTGGGCATTACTGCGGCACTACGATCGGGGTGTGTCTACCGTGAAGTTGTGCACTCTAATTTGTGCATATGGCACGTGGACCCCGTTGCCGGTTGCCCCACATATCAGTGAAAGAAAGTAGAAAGACATGAGTAACTAGTTACACATAAATATATTTTTTGGCAGAGAGAAAGTCCCTCTGTAAAGAAATATACAAATCTTTTATATCACAGGCTCACCTTGCCGCTCTGCAACGCACGGGCATTATGGGGGTTCAGCTTTTTTATAGGGTTCAGCTAAGAATATAATTCCTAGATAGGCTCACGGTTCTGGACTTTGGGCCGCAGGCCGACCCTGCATGTTTGGGGGCCCATGTGTTCTACCTCAGCACTTTTCATATTGCAAGCGATCGGTACGGCGCTGGTTTTAGATGCTGTCGCAAGGCGAATACACAAAATTGAATAAAGCACGGCAGCTGTTGCAAAATCGGGAGTTGCGTGCTGCTACTGAAGAATTTCAAAGTTGATTTGGACCAGCTCTCCTTGCCGAGAAAGTTCGATTTTAACATCATCCCCTACCGCAAGATATGATTTAGATTTGAACGTTGACCATCCTTTAGCATCAATCATCATGCGACCATCCTTTGTACTTACGGTATATTGAGCAGGTTCATTCACACCAAGGCTGCGCATGGTAAGAGAAACTTGGCCGCGGTCGCTCGGATTGTTGAACGACTCCCTCGTTGCTCTAGGAATTCTCTGTTTGCAAACAAGAAGACATACCCAAACAGTTAGATAAACATAGTGAATCATGTGAAACAACATGGAAAGAAAAAAGAATGAAGCACTTGGGCGGCCAATGCTTACCAAGAAGGTGGACATGTCAGTTTTTGTAAGGACTTTGGTATATGAAGTGTGAACTGCAGCCCAGTCTGTTGCCGGTGCAACTGCACAGGTCAAAGCAGATGCAAGTGCAAGTGTTGGTGCAGGTGCCGAAGCCGCTGCCGCCGCCGGAGATGGTGCTCCTTGTAGAGCTGGTGCCGGTGTCGGAGCAGGTGCCGGTGTCGATGCCCGATCCTCCGGTAGATCAGACTGATCCGCTGACGCAGTCGATGCCCAATCCTCAGCTGGATCAGACTGAGCTGCTGCCGCTGTCAGTGCTAGAGCAACTGCCGGTGCTCGATCTGTGCGAGATAGCGGCGATCGTGTATGGTCTGCTATGATCAGCTTTCTAACTTGACTAGGATCCGTAACCATGATCCAGTTTTTTTCTTCATTTCTTTTAAACGCGAGAATGAGTAATTGTGGCATTTTTGTTAAACCAAACCGCAGTTCATCATAGGGATTCAGCTTGTACTCAGACAATAGACTGATCCAATTTTTTCTAATAATATAAGTGATGGACAGTGCCTTCATTACTGACACGACATAAGAAGTGAAACCTGCAAAAATAGCCAACGTAGAGCAAACCAAACGGTTTATTCTGTGATGAATGTCACATGGCAAAACCTGCATCGTAAAATTGCAGGAAAAGAAAGAAAACATGACATTAAATCAATAAGATTTAGATAGTAAATCAATAAGATTTACTTGATGTGACACGAGTGAATCCTTACCAGGAAATCACTATGTTGAAGTACTAAACAGAAGATTGATCGTCCAACTACGCGTGGCATGAAGGGGCCCCGCCTACTCCCACAAGCAGGACAGTCCAAAGGTCGTGAAAAATCGTATGGACCGAACATCCATGGGACTGGAAATCCTGGTGGGTGCGATAAACCCTGCAATGCATACAGATATTGGAGTGTAACCATAATTGATAAACCGTCCTCACAAAAAATATGATATGGATACTTCAAAATATACAGACTGAATTGAGTGGACAGACATTAACATAGACCGTTCTCAGGACTGACCACACACCAAAAGCGATAGTACTAATAAACAATACAGGGTTCACAAACACAAATCAAGTACTGAACAATAGTAATTACTACAGACAAGCAAAGTTGCACTAACTAAACTCTGCAGACTATTTCTTGCCACCGACCTACGGGATGAACCCCGCATAACTGACTAGGCCATGGACTTCGTGCGATATGTCTACATGCACCATCACCACCTTGTCAACCTTGGAGAACCTAACAGTGTGGTCTTTCCACTCATAAACATGATGATGAAGACAGGCCACATCAGATTTGTTGGGAAGCTTTACAAGAACCACACCATTCGTAATCGAAGGCACAGCCAGGAAATTGTTGTGGTCAAGTACAGCCTCGAGAACACGCCTGACAACAATGCTACAGGAAAACACTAGTTCAGGACACGTGGCGACAAGGACACAACAGCTGGATAGTTCAGCAGTAGAACTCATCATCAGGTCTTCCAGATCACACGACATGACTTTAAGAACTTCATCTCCACCGCAGACCTGGTTTTAATTCAAACAGAAACCATATTTATTTACTACCTCCGTTCAGAAATATAAGATGATTTTCGATATTATACTCCATATATGACTACATATACGCACAGAAATAAGTGACAAAGACACCAGAACATGTCTTCAAAGGCATGAGAGCAGAGGGATTACATGCAATATCCATAACACAAGTTACTGAGGCAAATATACCCTCTTAAAAGGTAGCATTGATGTTCATAAAGTACTCCAGTTGAAAGTAATATATAAGAAATCAGTGTCAACCACTCGCATGTTTCGGTCAAAAGAGGAATTTAGAACCGTCATTTGGCACACTAAAATCACATGCAAGATCACCCAGAAAGTTGTACTACCAGTACTAGTACTGCGTGTTAGATGAAAAACACGATCAAGATCAAGAAAAAGATCGTCAACAAGAGACATTACCTGGACTTGCTTAATGAGGGATCTCGGAGAGGGGGGCTTGGACAGGGCGATGGCTTTGAGCTTGTCTGTGGTAGTCTCGGCGGGGTGCTTGCGCTTGTTCGTACCATGAGCCTCGACGGTTTTGGCCAGAGCCATAGACATCACGTCGGCTGGTGCTCCAGTGTCCATCCAAGAGAGGAAGCTGAGAGAGAAGAGTGAAAGGAGGAACGAGATGAGGGAGAAGCGAAGCGAGTGGGGTTTTTCTTCTAGAGAGGAAGCTGAGAGAGAAGAGTGAAATGATGGTTGCTTCATCCGTCCAACTTACTGCTGTAAAGGAGGGGGTTTTGTGATTTGACGGCTCATTGGGCATTACTGCAGCGGTTCGATCGGGGTAGTCTACCGTCACTCTACTACGGAGTAATTTAGTGCATGGCTGGTGGACCCAGGTGCTGGCTGTCCCACACGACGGCGAAAGTGAGTAATTTAGTGCATGGCTGGAGGAGGATCCGCATGGTAGAGCGTGTCCATTATTTTTCTGAAGAAAAAAATGATTACAACAAGCGTTTCCACTCTTACAACGGAGGAGTGCGAAACACGGCAACCACTTGAACATACACAGTGCTCCTACAACTAGGCATGTGCAGTGGTTCATACGTCAGTACTACACAATCTTGTTGCTAGTGTAGTAAGATATGATGATAACAAATTATGTTGTGCGCATGTCAACTACTCCTATATGTAACATAGTACCGCTTTTTCGACTGTCTGGTAAAGAATGAACGGTGAGATCAATGTTAACAGAACTAGGTCCACAACGCACGGAGAGTACGGTGCTACAGTACTCCACAAAACATGAACCATATGAAGCATGAATTGATTCCGGTGACGGGGCCCTGAAAGGATTCGCCAGGCAATGGCGACGGCAGCCCGCAACCCCTCCTTGTCCATCTCAGCACCCACCATCGCGCGGAGACGGCTCAGCTCCTCGGAGATATAGGTGAAGAAGGAGACTAGGTCGGGAAGCCGCAGCTCATTGAAGTCGACCGGGTGCTCGAACGGGTTTAGCCCGACGGCCGTCATCGTCGCGCTGGCACGACGGTAGGCATCGCGCAGCCGCAACACGTGCGTGGCAACTTGGTTCACCAAGTGGCTGAGGCCATCCTGGACCTCGTCACGATCGGCCCGCTCGCACTCCAGCCGGCTCCCCTGACAGCCTACTGTATCTCCCGCTTTCTGCAGCAATGCCGCCGACGCCTCGAGCATCTTTGTGGTGGACGCCTGCCGCTTTTGAAGCTCCGTGAACTCCCGCACATAACGGAGGAGCATGGCACTCCTCTCCTCCTTGAGCTCACGGAGCTCCATGTTCTTGGCCCTGAGCTCCGCATCCTTGGCATGGAGCTCCGGTGTCAGGAGCCTCACCTCGGACTCCGTGATCTGCTGCGCCGCCATGGCACCAGGTAGAAGCAATGGGGAGAGGAAGCAAAGGGGGCGAAACGGCTGAAAGGCAATGCAATCTACAGGAAGGCGGATGGAGCAATGGGTTTTTACAGGCGGAGTCATCATGACTAATTGCTTCCCCGCTTGCTCTCGTCAATCAAAAAATTGAAAATCCTGCCACGCCTGCTCCCGTCAATCAAAAAATTAAAAATCCTGCCGCACCCAAACACCAGAGCAACGCCGCGGTGGATATTCTGCCGACAAGTAGATAAAAAAAGGGGTGAAAAAACAAATGTGGCGGCGGCCTAGCTAATCAATCGAACTAGCCCAACTAGCTAGCCACCGTGCTTCACTGATGTACTCGGCGGGAAAGGTGGTCTTTCGTGATTTGATGACTCATTTACTTGCTTCGACGCTACGACCGAGGAGGACCCAGAAAACGTGCAGTAGGGCATCCCACGTCAGGAAGAATATATGCATGCACCACCCGGGAGGACCCCGAAACCGCGCGGTAGGGTGTGCCACATCTCGGCACGGAGGAAAAATGTGCGTGTAAAAATATACTGTATCAGACGTAGTACCTATGGTTCGACCTCGGGACCCAGCCAGTCGGTCGAAAACACCCCACTAGCCACACAGCTTCATCATGCAAACATGGCACGGGGGATAGACGTGGTTAGCTCCGTCTCGACCAGCCACAACGTCTCTTGTTCTAGGCGATTCTTCTATTTTCCAAGCTTTTTTTAGTTGTAATAACACCACGGCAAGCTAGCACCGCTCTTCGTGTGTGCCCGTGCAAAGGTTAGACGATGGAGAGAAGAGAGATTGAGATCGCAGACCTGGGACCCACCAGTAAGTGAGACAACGGTCATGCACATGTTGAGGAGGCACTCCCTCTACTCTACTCAACGCAAGTAATGTATAAAATCAAGTTATGGGACAAAGGCAACAACCATTCGTTTTTTAGGCTATCGACTTACACTTTGTAGTCCAGGTTGCCAGTTCGAATCTCGTCTTTCAGATTTGTTAGTTTTAGGTCCAAATTTGATTAATGACAAGTGGGACCCTCGTGTGTTGTTCCGATATTTCAGTGTAGGATGGTTTTTTTGAAAAAACACTTTGCACGGTTAGACAAGTAACGGCACGAGTTACACGTATTTTGCAAGTTTACAAACAAAAATGACAGCGACATAGATTATCACATCCACCCCGCAGCTTAGATACTATGGTGATACGAGTTTTTACACTGTTGGAAGTGAGATCCAATGGCTTGGGAGTAGTCTTTGTAATTATGCGCAATTTCCAAACTCTCCAAAGGTTTTTTTGCAAATAAAACATTCAGGCCTCGTGTGTGCCGCTGCATCTTCGAACCAACGGCTCCCCAGTGCTCATATTAGGTGCTCCCCGTAACTTATATTACCCGCTACGGTGATATGAGCATCTAGGTCGTATGATCAGTGATCAGATGGCACATGCGTAGTACTTGTACTTTTTGTGCATTTCCCAAACTCTATCAGCCGTATATTGCAAAAACATTCAAACCTCCTACTGTGGGCCGTTAGATCTCAGTGAACTCGTATCACCATAGAATCTACGGGGCGGGAGCACCTCATACTCTCCCGTGCGAGAAAACATAAGGTGCTATTGCAGCTTGGATGCTACGGTGATACGAGCTTGGAGGTCGTTTGATCTGAGATCCAATGGCATCTGAGCAGTCTTTGTGCTTGTAAGCAGTTGCCGAACTCTTTTGGGGCTTTTCTGCAAAAAACCATTCGAACCACCAAGGAGGTGTTGGGTCACAAATCCAACGCCTCTGAAGAGCTTGTATCACCAAAGCATCTAAGATGTGGTAGCACATGATATTCTTACATACATGAGAATATGATGTCCTCCTTCATCTTAGATGCTACGGTGATACGAGCTTCGAGGTCGTTGGATATGGGATCAAAGGGCATCTAAGTAGTTTTTGTACAAATTGTGTGCAATTATCAAACTCATCAAGGTTTCCTGCAAAAATATTAAGACACATCATGTGAGCTGCTATATCTCAGATCTACAAGCTCCAAGCAACTTGTATCGGCATATAGCATCTAAGGTATGGGGGCACATGATATTCTCCCCGGGAGGAGGGGTGGGGGTGCACAACCAATCGGTGGTTGGTAGGGTGGGGACAAATATAATCTAAACAATCCTAAACAGAGCTCCACAATTTTATCTAAGGTCGAGGGTTGACCCCCGACAATCATACCTCCGCCTAAACACAAGATTTGCATGTACTGTAGTACTAGACTTAATATTCATGTTTCAGTTTCATGTTCATTTTAAATATTGAACTGAGGACCATGGATGTCTTACATTTTACTCCCTTCGTTCCTAAATATTAGTCTTTTTAGAGGCTTCAAATGGACTGGCACATACGGATGTATATAGACATATTTTAGAGTCTAGATTCACTCATTTTGCTCCGTATGTAGTCACTTGTTGAACTCTCTAAAAGACTAATATTTAGGAATAGAAGGAGTATTTTTTGAATTCATGTCATACATGCATGGTTTGGAAAAATAGATGCACTATACTTATTGGATTGTTGTTGTGTTCGTGCGTGTGTGTCTCTGTGTGTGTGTGTGGTCATATGCTTGATACATACAAAGTTTTCTCACCTCCATATTGTTCATCTTTTATATTTGAATTTGCATTGGAAAACTTACTAGGGATACCATGAAATGTGAAATCCACGTTGAGATCATTATATCACAAACTCACTCTAATTCAACAACTCGTCATAAATCAATTACCACGTTGAGATTAGTATTTGCAAGGAAAATACGGGTATTGTAATACACATAGATTCATTTGGCAATTTAAAAGGTTCCTTTCGTATTCTCGAATGGTAGGACCCAACAGCGTACCAGCCAGACCTTGGCTCGTGTTGATCCTAAAAAAACCAGGCTCGTGTCCCTTCGGTGGCGTGCGTGGTACACACATTAGGCAACCCCAACCAGTCGAGCCTTAGTGTTTCAAGTCGAAATATCTGGCGGCCCGAATTCCAGCCCTAGGAAATTCCGCTCATGTCCCTGGTCCATAATGACTACCGATGAACAACGGAGGGATGCTTTAGTAACTAGACAATGTTACCAACCGTGCCGAGCACGGTTCAATTCCCTCGGCTGCCGCTCGTCAAGGTCACCCATCAACTGCATTGCCTAGTACTACTACTACTACACCACCAGGATGAGCACAGAATTGAGCCCGTTTGTTCGTGCCTAGTACTTGAGTTAATATATCAGGCAATGCACTGGTACGGAGGGATTATCCTTTTACTCTGCATATATAACTTGACCAAATCCTTTCTTAAGAAATACAACAGGACAGATGTACGGCTTGAAAATTTATTGCATGATGCAGGTTATGATATTGTTTCGAATCCTGGATCTTAAATTTCAGAAAATCCAAGAGTGAGCATAAATTCTTGAAACTAAGCATGGTCACATGATATAGCACAAATATTACTTCATAAGTTTTTTCTTCAATTTGAGACAAGCTGCTTATGACAAGTTGCACAAATGAAGAGCCAAGGTATTTTGGAACAAAGAAAGATCTGTCACGTTAAGGCGAACGCTTTCACTATTGAAACCGTGGGCATTTACGTGTCACCACGCGTCCCAGCTTCTCATCGGCAGGTGCCGTCCGAGCAAGCGTGTGAGTCGACGGGAGGCGTGCGAGCAGACCGCTGCGCCGGCTGTCAGGGAGGCGTGCGAGCAGACCACTGTATAGGCCCACCGGGAGGCGAGCCCTTTGACCAGGCTCCGCCGCCCACCGTCGTCCCTACTGCTCCCACTTTTAATGTCGCCGACGCCGCAGTTTAAAATCAACCCCGCACTACCCGGTATCGCTACAATCCTCTCCCTTCCTCTCCGATTCTCCTGTCGTCTACCTCCAACTAGCTTGACCTAAACGTACGCCATGCCGCATCACGATGGTCTGCCCTTAGTGTTCCAGTTTCCTGAGGAAGACACCCAGCTAGAGTCTCAAGAACATAAGGCGCTTTGGGACGAGCTTGAACTGGCCTTGCGGGAAGACGCCGCACCTGTCCGCGCTCCCGTTCCGGCTCAAGTCGCCCCGACTGTGCCAGCGCCCATCCCCGTGCACCTGCCAGCGCATGCGCCTGCGCGTGCACTGACGTGTGCACCCGTGCCGGTGCCCGTGCACACAAATGTATCCGCCGCATCGTTGACAGCGCCTGTCCCCGCGCGGTTGTCAGTGCCCTCCTCAGCGGCATGGATGGCCGCCGTCGACCGCTTCCTTGCACCAACGCCAGTTGCCTCCTCCCGCCAGTTGACTCGCTCCGAAGTCCAGAACATTTTGGCCTTCCTTGAAGCTAGGCCAATGTCCAGGAGTACGCCAACAACGGCGCAAGACGCCGCCGTCGCCGTTGGTCAGTGGCCCGACGACACACAAAGCACGATAGAGGAGCTGCTTCCCACCGCGAGACGCCCCTGCCGCCGCCGCGTAATCTAAATTTGCCATGAAAAACGTTCGTATTGCCATGCTTAAAATCCGAACGTTTATCATTTCCGTTTATTTTATATCGATCGTCGTATAATTTAAAGTCGGAGTCAGACTGAACGAAATGTATGGTTTGATTGATTGAATGTTCTGCTAGAGCCGTATCAAATTAAATATAAAACGTCATCAAGCCACATGTATTCCTTGTCATCCAACGACCTAGACTGCTTCAATGTCGAGCGCTCAACACGTTTAGCGTGCAGTTAATTTCATGCCAAAAATAGTGCTAATCACATGACAACACGCAAATAATATCCTAATAGTTAATATCCGCATGCACTTAATATACTTCAAAATTAACGTGCATTGCATGTACGCACTGACTAGTGCTGCTAGTACGTGAAACTGGTGCCATGACTTGTGAACGCGTCCAGATATGGTCAACGGCAACATCGCCCGCGAATTCTTCCTGTTTGCCCGTGCGCCTAAACGCAGAAGGGGAGGAGAGAGAGAGCACACATGGAACCCACCAGTGAGTGAAGGCGATAGTATTAAAAATAATATTACATGTTATCCATTAATTAGGCTGTGGTAATATAAAAACATTATGTGAACAAAGGGGGTACAACAAACATTGCTATTCTACGTATGTTGCCTATTGACGTGCGACTTGAAGGCCCGGTCGCATGTTCGATCCTCGTCCTTTATTTTTTAATTTGTATATGGGTCCAAATTTGTTTCATGACACGTGGGGCCCTCGGTGTGTAGTTTGTAGCACTTTAATTTGTGGGTCAAAATTTGTTCCATTCCAAGTGGACTATCGGTGTGTAGTTTTGTAGCTTATTTATAATAATTAAAGAGAACAACATAGTTTTTTCAATAATACCATGGTGCGACGTTGAAGGCAAGAAAGGACGTGCGAGAGAGCGATGACCGAGCCAGAGGGAAATCAACTAGGGGAGTTGCGTGGGTTGCAACGATGTTTGGAGTAGTTGTGGGCCGAATGCTACAAAAATATAATCTAAACCGACCGGAACAAATGCCTACACAAATTAATCCAAGGTTGGAGTTCCCCTCGCAATGTAAATAGCTCCGGCTTTGCGAGGGATGGAGAGGTAGTAGCTTCAACGCGTGGAAGATACGGTGTGAGAAAGCGAGGTCAATCGAGAGACATATAGATAGAGAGACAAAGTGAGTGTGGTCCGACATTCATTGAACAAATATATATGCTCTGGAGAGATATTGTCCGATTGAGCTTTTTGGCAAGGGTGAGGGATGTAAGATAGAGCTTGAGAGATGATCCAGTCACAGACGTGTAGATATATTTTGTGCGTGGGAGGAAGCAAGGTCAACCGATCACATAGGGTCGCCGTGCGATCGAAAGAGTGAGACGGGTTGAAGGGAGTGACCTAGATAGACGATGTGTGTGAGAGAGTGTACAATGTGAATAGGTCAAATTGGGCTCAAACATGGTGATATATCGTTTTTGTCCGAGAAAGAGCGAGGTCAATCGAGGCATACGGAGATAGAAAGAGAGAGAGAGATTGAGTGAGCGTGGCCCACCATGAGGTCAAAAGAGTGGCGGCGGCTTGGATGGACTGACCTAGATAGACAATCTGTGTGAGAGAGTATAGAGTGTGTCGATCGAGGCCTGAACAGGAAGATATATCATTTGTGTGTGAAAGAAAACGAGGTTAAATGAGACTCGGATATAGAGAGCGAGATTGAGCGAGTGTGGCCCGCCGTGTGGAAGAAAGAGTGAGACAGTCTCGAGGGAGTAACCTAGATATACAATGTGCGTGCGTGCGCACGAGAGGTTGGGGGCTAGATAGGCAATGCATGTATTTAGCGCAAGAGGGTGAGAGGGAGAGGGGGGAGAGAGAGAGCTCGGCATGGGGTGCAATGGTGGGTGTGTGAGGTAAATACATTTGGTAACAGAGTGGAAAAGGGGGTTGTGTAGTTGAGAGACTTAGAGATCGAAACATGGAGAGAAATAATGAACGTGTGTTGGAAACCGATTGTAAGATTTGAACCGAGGACCAGGCATACAGGTAATTATTTCGAATTCGTGCCATACTAAGTTTCGAAAAGTTGACATTGACTCAGTTTGTTGTGCTATTTTGTAGGTCATATGTTTGAACCCATCCAAAAGTTTTCTCACTACCATGGTGTTCATCATATACATATGAATTTGTATTAAAAAAGTAGCATGGATACGGTGAAATGCGAAATCCACGTTAGAATTGGAGATCGCTACGTGACACACACTCTAATTCAAATAACTAATTATGTGACACACACTCTAATCCACATTAGCGTGGGTACCGTTTCGATTTTTTTTCAAATAACTCCTCATTAATTAATTTATAGTACTCCCTCTGTTCACTTTTATAAAACCTTGAAGACATTTCAGACAATGTGCAAAACAGTTCATTTTAAGTTGTCTAAAACGACTTACAAAAGTGAACAGATGGAGTATCTCGTTTCGAATGACTAATTATTACAAGGAAAACACGGGCATGGTAATACATACAGATACGTTTGCAAATGAAAGAAGATTCATTTGCATTCTCAAATGTAGGCGCACCAGGCAGATCAGGGTCATGTCGGGGTGGACGCTGCTTCGGTGCCTTAAAGGCAAATGCCTTTGGGTCACTCACATGTGGGCCAGCCACCTTTTGGGCCCACATGTCATGGACACAAAGGCAGGTGCCTTAAGGCACCGAAGCATAGTCCTGTTGGGGTGGTCGTGTGTGTCGGACGGATGCGTAGCACCCAGCCACCCACCCCCACGACAATATAAGTTTGCACTTCCACGTGTTGGATTGAAATATCTGGTGGCCCCAATTCCAGCCCTGCAAAATCTCTCTTCTCCATCGTCCCCTTCCGTGCCCAGATTGCTCAAATCCCTAATTCACCGCCAACCCTCGAATCGCCCCTCGTCTCGTCTCTTTCCCCATCGTTCCCCACCTCTGTGCTGGACGACAACGACGAAGACGACGGTCGCGCTTCACCACCGCACCGGAGCTACCTCATCTACGCCCTCGTCCACCGCACCGGGTGGTCCACCGACAACGTCGGCCGCCGCAACCGACGTGCCTCACAGACACCGAGTTCCACCGCATCAGGTGCGCTTCACCGACGCCGTCTCCCAGCTCACCGGGGCTACTTCACCGAGCACATCGTCGCACCTCCGCCCCCCCGAGGCCGTTGGGGCTTCACCAACGGTCTCGTCCACCGCATCGTAGCGCTCCGCTGCCACTCAAGATCTGCATCCGTGCACAGCCAGCCAACGCCAGCGCATCACCCTCAACGGCTCTGAGGTGACCCGCACTCTAGCTAGGCGAGCATGCCCAAACGCCGGCCCGAACTAGGTATCCACACATCACTCCCTTGTGCACTGTTCCGACGATGTTTGGATATCCTTTCACTGCTCTCTTAGCTTACACGCCTATGCAACTCTGACTTTAACTCTTATTTCTTCTGGAGATATCATCTGAAACAAGCAAATCCATTTTTTAGCGAAGCATGACGGCGCTACGGGATCTGGTACACATCCTGCACACCCGTATAACCTTGTAAGTATCTGTCCTCCGGTACAACATCAAGGTCGATTCCTCTTATTTGATCAACCATTCGTCGTATCAAAAATGCAGAGGTGGATGCAAGGAGCACAAGGCCTGCACATCCAAGCAAGTGGTAACATGGACTTGTACATGGAACATCCCAAGCGCAAGCAGAGCTGCAGTGAGCCTGTACAATGAGCTAGCGTAAGTCCCTGCATTTCATTTAATTCGTACTGGCATTCGTGTATGATTTGTGTGCAGTGGCTGAACCAGGGGCGAACATTTAACTTAAAAATACGAAGGCACTTGCACTCCGGAAATCAACATAACTTGAGAAATGGGAAGCTACATGCACTTTGAAAACCAAACACTAAATGATGCAAGCACCAAAAAACACAAAATGCAACATGGTGTACAAGTACAAACATGGTCTGTACCTGCTTGAATTATTCGTTCTCTGGCTGAAAATATCGAAGTGTAATTGCACGTATAACCAGTGCGCAAACTGCATATCAATATATTTATCCTGCACAAGTATGCCAGTAGTTTCAAACAACAGATTAGAAAAGTATTTATGCTATGTTGTCATGATACGGGGACTTTCTAGTAGATGGCCTCGACGTTTCCTCAAGCTATGAAAATGCACTATAATTTGCTTGTCATCAATGCCTACAAATCTCTGTCTCTCTCAACATAGTAGATCATCATTAGACACTAAATCCTTCAATGAGCTTGCGAAATGCTTGCATTAGATCCCTCATTAGACACTATATGTTCATCACCTGGAGCATGTAAAATGTTTGCATCAAATCCTTCATTAGCAGTTTGTTCATTAGACACTTCAAGCTCAAGAATAACATGAGCTTGTATGTTTGCACTGGAAACTTGATTAGATACATCAGATTCAGTCGGTTCAGTGTTGATTGGGGGAGTTATTAAATAAGTAGAAATTGGTTTCATTTTCTCATAGATTCCCTACATGCAAGCAGTTTTACAACACCGTCAGGTTTTACTATTGGCCAGAAATTGAAGAGTTGAATTAGATATAATTAGGGATGTGATGTACCTGCTCGTTGCGCATGCTACTCTTGCAAGCTGCGACTGTCCGTTTGCGCAAGCTCAATGCCATGCCCGTGCTGCCGCCGTTGCCTCCCACGCAGGCTACACCCAGGGTTGGATCTTCATCTTCTTGTCCTTCCGTTCACTTGAAGCCCAGCGACCGCCCTCCAACGAGGGCACGAGGAACTGCTGTGTCGGTCTGTCCAGCGGCGGCTAGGTTAGGAGCGAACCAGACTAGAGGCTAGAGCGAATGAATTGGGATTTTTCCTGTTGTCGATCAATATGGGAGGCGCTCGTTTGGGCCGCGAGCCTGCTATAGGGCCTGCCTTTCACTTATGTTATTGGCCCATCCAAATTGAAACATTTTTCTTCATTTTTTACATTGCCTGCTCGTGCGTTGGGACGAACAAAACTAGCGTGGGCCAACCTGGACGACTCAAACTAGGTGCACACTTTACAGCCACCTGAGGCGGCCGCCCATACCAGCCCCTATGGTGGCGTCACCCCTTTTTGCGTGTATGATTGGATAGTGAAAAATATTCCAGTGGCGCTTTTGATTTACCCACAGAATGGTTGAATTGCTTGTTTCTATGAATTGAGTTCGCCAATAATGTGAAGGATGCCAGTCTTTTCATCCTATTGTAGATTGCTTAGATCTCGATATGCCAAAAGTAATTGCATGAAATATACAGTAAAAGCTAGTGTGATGTGTTTGGCTACAACTAGTCTGACTACACGTCCTCATATAACATATCAAGGACGCACCATACCAGATTAACCATTCGACTTACCCATGCAGTGTGGGAAGAAAGAAGTATTGGGACTGCGTATCCAAGCAATTGATGCCATGGAATCCTTCGTACAACCTTGTAAGGGAAAAAGAAGTTGCAGTGTGCCTGTACAAAGAACTAGCGTAAGTTTAGTTACCTGCTTCTTGGAATTTTAGTTGGCCACTTATTGCAAAATTGTTCAATTACGTTGCTTGGCTTAATTTAGTTTGCTACTGATTACATAATGGCACAACCTGTTAATCATATTGTAGACTGCGCCTATCTATGTGTTTGATACTTACTGTTAAGAATTACCTGTTTGCCTTAACTTAAATATCTACTTGTTTGTTTAACTACTTTGCTGCTACAACAGCGGGTTACAATGATGTTAATAACTACTTTTCAACATCCAATTAAAACTCTTTAATTCCTTGTTTGTTTAACTCGTTTGTTGTTATAACTCCCAGTTGAGATGTTTTGCTAACTTCAACTTTTCTGAATCCAATCGGAACTTTAATAGCAAAACAGGTTAGCCCAAGATCAAAGAGCGAGGTCCCCATGGACGTTGCATCATCCCACAGCAGTGGCACCGGCCCAATCGTGCATTATGAATTGCCAACTGCTGATGCTCTAGAGGCTAAACTAGTGGTAGAAAGAGATTCTGCTTCTGCACTTAGAGATGAAGTTGACATGTTGAGGAAGCAAACAGCACAATCACAAGCAGTACTCAAGACAACCATTAAATATTTGGTGGATTTCAAAACAAAGCAAGCTGAGACTGACCAGATTGTTAAGGTCCTGAAGGAAAAAAGGAAATTAAATTCCTACTTGGTAAATCATAGGTGAAATGTTCTTTCCATAGTTGAATAACCTTTGTGTTGTCTGTTCATGTAATCAATCAAACCATTTGTTTTAGAGATCATGTAATAATTTTTTTTGGTTTGTAATTTTATTTGAGCACAAGTCTGTATTAATTGATAAGACTCGGAGACATTTCATTTGGATTGCTGTGCCAGACCTACAAATATGCCAATCGGGCTGAATGTGCATTCAGCAATAGTAGTAGTATAGATGGACCATAAGTGGAACGCATCAGAAAGGGCCAAGATGTTGGCTAAAAAAGGATGTTGTTGTAGCCAAAAAAGTACAGCGGCCTGGCTTATGTATGTTAGTTGATATTATTGATCCATATACTCTATAAGTGTTTATATGTCTGTTAGTTCTGTACATTCTTGGTTGATTGACTCGGTATTTGAATCTTGATACATCGCTTGTGTACATATCTAAATGGGAGTACACATTATGATGTGTGTGACATTTGAGTTGGACATGAAGTGTTCCAAATATTCGAATTCACCTTAAACTGGATTCTAGTTTCTGAATTTGAGTATCGGCATTTGTAAACCATATTCATATATGACAGTGGAATACATCTTTGTCGTCCTTTTGAAGATATATAAAAACATATAGAATGATTTATAAAGATTCATATAGGAATACAAAATGGATTCGAATTTAGTTGCCAGGGTAAACGTGGATGCTTATTGTCCCAAAATTCGAAAGAAGCAGCCAAATGTCCACTCCCACATCGGCTGCCCGAAGCCAAGTGTTTGGGAGATGGAAATTACTGTCTACCCATTACACAGACAATCCATCGGCCCGATTTCCACTGCTCTAAATAGGGGTAGGTTAGTAACTTCAATTAGACGTGACAGGACCGCCTCTGAGCCCATTCCGACACGGTGGGCGTCAAACATGTGCGGCAAAACTCATTTGATTCAAGCTCGTCCGAAAGACCTCTGTTTCTCCCTCCATTACCCATTCATACACGGTGGGCAGCAAAATAAACTCGACTCGGCCGAAATTGATGTAGGCATATATTTTCAATAGGGGCAGGTTTGTAACTTCATTCAGACGTGACACAACCGTCCTACCTGTCAGCCCCGTTCATACACCGTGGGCGCCAACCACCCTCTCCTCGCCCAAAATCGCTCTGGGCAAATATTGGCGAGATGCGAGATCACCGTCCTATCCCCAACCGATGAGACGTCCAAATTTTAAATGGGGGCTAAGTTCGTAATTTTCCCATATTTCAGACAGGCGCGTCCCAAAAACATGGTTCCCCGTACATCTCCCTCCATTTTCCCATTCATACACCGTCCGCGCTAGAACACCGCATCCCCACACCAGCCTTCGTCCGCCACCCCATCCATCGCTGCCGTCCTCCACCACATCCATCGCCACCGTCCTCCACCATGCTGGAGCGCCTACTAAGACCGCGTCGTCCATTGCTAGAGATGGACGTTTCTCATCCACGACGACGGACCAATAGCCTTGCATCGCGTCCTCTCGCTTCATCGGCGCTGTCATCCTCTTTGGCAGGGACGCTCACACGACCTTCTCTTCCACCGCAACGGGACTTATCCCTCGATGCACCCGTCTACCGTCGCAGATCTGCTTCAACGCCACCGACAGCCATCGCACCCCCGATGCATACACGGTGCCGCAAGAGAGGTGGTACTTCATATCTCCTCAACTTTTTGATCTCAACCATAAAATAGATCTTAACTTGGTTACTCTACTTTCTTTTCAGCTCTTAGAATTTAGTTCTTAGTTCGAAGCAAACAATGGATGCTAAATATCATTTCTCCGGTTTGCAGCTTCAAATCTGCCATGGCACAACCATAATACGATTTAATTTATCATGCTTAGGGTTTAATTGATCATGTTGGTTCTGTGGTGGTTTCTTTAATAGAAATCGGAGGGGAAACCCTCTTTTGCTAAAAAAATATGCTTAGAGTTTCCCCCTTTTATGATCACTATACGACCAGAATACGTGCTTTGTGTCATAATAACACTGCTCCACCCATCAAGCTAAACAAGCCTAGTTGTTCAAATACGGATCTGATATTATTAAAACAGAGTTGTTTAATTGGTTAGCTAAATGTTCCTAAATTAGTTTCGAAAATGCATGTTCGCCGCTCGGGTGTGTATCTCTACAGGTCGCCCATGGTGGGCCAGCCCACCCTGGGATTTTGGGTCGTCCCAGGCCCCGATTCCCCTATGTTCTGCTGCGCGCTTTCGATCTCTGCTCGCCCCCAGCCGCCTGCCTCGCCGGCGACTTACCGTCCCTGGACGGCATGACTCTAGGAGGAGATGCCGGACTAACAGGAGGCCAGGAGCCGCTCGCCCAACAGCGACACCGCTGCCCGGGCGCACCGCTGTGCCTACCTTCCCAGTCTGTTCAGGGCTCAGGTGTGCAGCACCCACCAAGCCAACCCAATTTATCCTGAGATACGTCCTCAACACTCAGCAGCCACTCCTCATCACCCATTTTCTAATTGATTCATTACTCATTAGGCAGGACTTTCATTAGGGCTTGTTGTGTGCTCAGTGCTACCTACACTTAATGGTTTAGATGTATTTCGATAATCTTTAGTACCTCTAAAGTTCACAGGGTTTTCAAAATTCCGGCCCTCGGAATAGATAATCTGACTACTTTTTATGTTTCATGAATCTCAGATTCTGAACAGCATCATAATGATTATGAGCTTGCGCGCATGAAAAGAATAAAGCAGAACAATGCCATGGCTGTCAAACTTGGCATTAAGGGACTGAAATCAAGTCTAGATGCAATGCAATGCAAACGCTCTCCACCTACAGATTCATGCTCAGAATATGATCCTAACAGTGATTCTGAGCTAGAGGGAGACCTAAGTTAATGTAGCTCCCTAGTGGAGGAGTCGGAGGAAGATGCCCTATCTTATTCACCCATCAAGGTACTTGCTCTAACTTTCCAAGGTTACATTGCTCGCACATATCTTGCAACTGATGCTTTGCATTGCTTCTACTCTGTTGAACTGCCATTAGCTTAGTTTACACATCGTGTATGTGAATACGCCCTGCCTATCCATTTTCAGTACATATTCCATCTGTCATCATGCCGTACTTATCCATTCAAATGTTGTTCTTGTGTATCAGACGTTCAAAAGGAAGAGGGTGATTGCTGATCATGGAGGAGCACAAACAAAGTATTTGGAAAAGGTAGTGGCACCTGATAAATCAAATAGCCCATTAGGTGTAGTTGCAATATCACCTGACCCACAAAATACCCCAACTCTAGCAGACTCTGGCCCTACTACACTGGTCATTTCTGATGCCCCAACTCAGCAGACCCCAACTGCAGCAAACAGTATGATTATGCCAGTTGACATAGCACCAGCTGTACGATGCAAAACCCCCATTCCAGCAAAGAGTACACCAAATCCAGTTGCCAAATCCCTTTTCGAACCAGAGAGAGCCCCAATTGCAGCAAATAGGACCCCTGTTCCATTTCTTCCCAGTTTAGAAGACGAAGCTTATGTTGTTGTCAGGAACTTTGTGCGCATCTTTCCTTCATGGAAAGATTATACCGCAGACACAGAACAATTTCTAGTCTTCCTCCACAACTTACGCGTAAGTAATGTACTAATGCTATTCATGGTCATTACTACATATGTTTCTGCTGACAGAAGACACAAGATTTCATTCTTTTAAATAGGCGAGGAGCAAACTGGATTGTGATGACGAGCAAGGGTTGGTTGCGCTTTTCAAGCACTCGTTTATGAAGTATCGTTCCTACCTGAGGCAAGCGCACTTCGATGGCAAGCCTCTGAACGAAATTTCTGTAAAGTCTCCGGTGCTACATTTATCCGACGGTGACTGGAATAATCTTGTTCACATTGGTCTCGGCTACAGCGTAAGGTACTGTCTATGATATCACATCACAATTTGAACTACATTTCTGCATTTGCCTTAATGTCTCACTTGTACGAAAACTGTTAGCAGAAGAACATTCGTTCTCAACGGACCACAGAATCTCGCAACTATACTACACACTGCATTGCTCTTGTGAGTACCTCTTGCCCTGTATGACCATACTTACTTTCATAGCTGTTTGATTATGTAGCATCACTGCACATGTTAGCCTCGTAATCGTCCATTTGGTGGACATTATAAGATCCGTATGGACTCTTACATAAATTTAGAATCAACCCAATGCTTTTGAAGAGGTTTAGCTCTGCAGTCCTCTTGTAAGGACTGAACGTGGTCTATCACTGTACTTACATTAACAGCTACCCCCTCCGTCCCATAATATAAGAACGTTTTGTATAGTACACCAGTGTTCAAAACACTCTTGTATTATGGGAAGAGGGATTGGTTCATTTTGTAGCATTTTGCATGTTATTTCCCTCGCCCACCATTTACTAAAAAAGATCAGTTCTATATTTAATCTTACCAACAAGTAGAATACACAGACAATGCCAGTGCAGAAGTGTAGCCCATTGCTCTTGTCAGTACATTTTGTCCTGTAACGCTTGTACTTCCAGGGATTGGTAGTTGATTATGTAGCATCAATCTGCATCTTATCTTCATTATCCTCTATCCCTTCCAGTATTATCATATCTATAATTACTCTCTACAAAATGTAGAGTATAGGCAATGCTTATGAAGAAGATTATGTGCTGAAATTCTTGAGTTATCCTTCCCTTGACATGGAGAAGGGCATTATAAAGCCGGTGTTAACTATTAATGTAAGTCAGTCCTTCTAAAGCCTTTATCCTCAACTGCTGTTTAATTTGCTCATACTCCCTATCGTTTACTGCTGTTTAGTTTGTTGTTTCTACCAAAATGCATGTTCGTAAGAACCATAAGTTGTAAGTTTTACTTGTAAAACCAAATTCCTTATTCATACCATGCACATTACTTAATACTCCCTATATGTATGCTTGTTTTGTGGATCTATAATCCAGTGTGTGGTGAAGCAGCCCACGTTTGCACCTTGTCATATCCTGTTTTATCTTACTGATGTGGCTGATGATATGAACAACATGCCATGCACATTATCCAAAATAGATACAATGATTTTCTTTGCCCTTCATCTATGCTTGTTATGTTGACATGGTAATCCAGTAGTGTGGTGAAGCTCCCCGCATTATGAACAATGCCAAATTATGCTATTGATATTTTGAACTTACTCTTTATTTTCTAATTTGAAATTGGATAGAATTGAGAGAACAGTTATCATCTTTGTTTATACACGTGCAAAACCTGTCATCTCTCTGCTTTGTTTCAGGGTGATATGCCTGATGGCATGCACAAGTCTGCTGAAGGCTGTGAGACAAACCCAACATATATTGCAGCAAAGAAGGCAAAACATCTTGAAGATAGCGAGACAACCCCAAAGTCTTGTCTTGATGCAGTGTTCAAGTTACTTGAGACTAACAGTCAGACAAGCTCACAGAATTTGTTGTCTGAATCAGTTCGACTTCTTCAGTCCCAAGTTCTAGCAGAAAGGCATTCTGCAACTCAACTTTGACTTGAAGTCCTATCTCTAAGAAAGATTGCAGAGAACACCAATCAGAACCTCATCGCTAAACAGCTACACCTGGAAGCTATGACCGACATGCTAGGCCGGTCTCACAGCCTTGCTCGGCAGCTTGCGCAGCAGTTCCCCCGCAAGGCTAAGCTTTCTTGAACTGTCTTGGAAGTGGTCTCGGTTCAGTATTATTTTGTTACGCTGCAATGGTGCCCAGTTTTTGTAATCTGCTTCTTCGTTGCGCTTTATGATCACTAGTGGCGAACTTCGATGCCCAGTGGATGTAATATACCTTAAATCCTTTACTGTATAGTGTAGGTTTATTCTTAGTTACTATGTCGTAATTTCTTTATTGTATAGAGTAGGTTTGTTCTTAATTCCTACTAGTTACTGCAATCATTCGCTATCTAGAAAAAAAATCAGATGTAGTCGACTGGACCGAAACATTCGACTCTAACAGGCCAGGTTTTTAGCGGGCCTGAAACACGCCGAACAGCTCACGGGCCGACAGCAGCCCGAAATGAACCCCGACCCATGATTGTGCGAATCAAATCACGGGCTTTTAATAGGCCAAAATTGTCTCGGTCCTTGTTTGGCCCAATCAGATATCGGCTGTGAGGAGGCCGGATGCAAACCGGGCCGTAGTTAGGCCCAACTATATGACGGGCTTTTAACAGGCCGAAATTAATATAGGGCCGAAATGTTAAACGGGCCCTTAACAGGCCAAAACTAATATCAGGCCGAATTACTAAGTGGGCCTTTAGCAAGTGGGCCCAAAAGCATAGTGTCCAGTTGACGGGCCGAATCTGATATGGGCCATAATTGAGCCCAAAGCCTCTTAAAGGGCCGGACCTGATCTGGGTCGTAATTTGGCCCAGAACGTGGTAGGCTTTTAACGGGCCGGATCTCATATGGGCCACTATTAGGCCCGGAGCGTGGCAGGCCATTAATGGACCGGATCAAATATGGGCCGGCACTTGGCCCAAAACATGACAGCCAGTTAATAGGCCGGCCTACTAGGGTCCTCAAAATCTTGTGGGCCTACAGCTGGGCCGGCCCATTAATGTCAGCGAAATCTCGTGGGCCTTTAGCTGGGCCGGCCCATTATGATCTGCAAGAATCTTGTGGGCCTTTACCTGGGCCGGCCCATTATGGCACACAAAAATCTTGTGGGCCTTTACCTGGGCCGGCCTATTATGGCCCGCAAAATCTTGTGGGCCTTTAGCTGGGCCAGCACATTATGGTCTGCAAAATCTCGTGGGCTTTTAGCTGGGCTGACCCATTATGGTCTGCAAAATCTTGTGGGCCTTCAGTTGGGCCAGCCCATTTAAACTTGATGGGCCGGTCCACGTGTCAACATATCATAGGCGCGTCTCGCCCATTGGATGAGTGACACCTATGCCAACGCGGGCCTGACACGTGTCTCCTCCAGCCAATGATGATTTTACATGTGGAAAATCCCCATTGGTCGGGGCTGTTAATGGGTTATCGGATCCAAAACCCGAGCCGATAGCTTAACGGCGTTCCGTTATGGTGGATGCCACGTGTCGGTCACCCTTGAGGAAAGCACTTCTGTGACGCACGATTTATCTTCATGGAAGTGGACACTTCCGTGATGATAATTTTGGTAATGTCATGGAACACTTCTACGATAGCACATGTATGACTATATTGATTCTGTCATAAATTTGTCATGGATGTACATGCATGACAAAAAACGCGACCTACTGTGACAAACACGTATCATCATGGAAGTGTATTTTTTTTGTAGTGGAAGTACTAGAGCAAAATTATATAACTCAAAAGATATAAGCGAAGCACATAGAGTATTCTAACAAATTCCAAATCATGTATGGCTCTCTCAAAAGGTGTGTACAGCAAGGATGATTGTGGTAAACTAACAAACAAAGACTCAAATAATACAAGATGCTCCAAGCAAAACACATATCATGTGGCGAATAAAAATATAGCTCCAAGTAAAGTTACCGATAGAAGTAGACGAAAGAGGGGATGCCTTCTGGGGCATCCCCAAGCTTTGGCTTTTAGGTGTCCTTAGATTATCTTGGGGGTGCCATGGGCATCCCCAAGATTAGGCTCTTGCCACTCCTTGTTCCATAATTCATCAAATCTTTACCCAAAACTTGAAAACTTCACAACATAAAACTTAAAGTAGAAAATCTCGTGAGCTCCATTAGCGAAATAAAATAAAATACCACTTCAAGGTACTATAATGAACTCATTCTTTATTTATATTGGTGTTATACCTACTGTATTCCAACTTCTCTATGGTTTATAAACTATTTTACTAGCCATAGATTCATCAAAATAAACAAACAACACACGAAAAACAGAATCTGTCAAAAACAGAACAGTCTGTAGTAATCTATATCTAGCACAAGATCTGGAACCCCAAAAATTCTAAAATAAATTGCTAGACGTGAGGAATTTATATATTAATCATATTCAAAAATAATTAACTAAATATCACATTCCAAATAAATATGACAGCAGTTCTCGTGAACGCTAAAGTTTCTGTTTTTTACAGCAAGTTCAACAAGACTTTCCCCAAGTCTTCCCAACGGCTCTACTTGGCACAAACACTAATTAAACACAAAAAACACAACCAAAAATAGGCTAGATAAATTATTTATTACTAAACAGGAGCAAAAAGCAAGGAATAAAAATAAAATTGGTTTGCCTGCCAACAAGCGCTATCGTTTAACGCCCCTAGCTAGGCATATCAAGCAAGAATAGATCTAGGTATTGCCATCTTTGGTAGGCAATCCATGAAGGAAATATGCCCTAGAGGCAATAATAAAGTTATTATTTATTTCCTTATAATCATGATAAATGTTTATTATTCATGCTAGAATTGTATTAACCGGAAACATAATACATGTGTGAATACATAGACAAACAAAGTGTCACTAGTATGCCTCTACTTGACTAGCTCGTTAATCAAAGATGGTTATGTTTCCTAACCATGAACAATAAGTTGTTATTTGATTAACGAGGTCACATCATTAGTTGAATGATCTGATTGACATGACCCATTCCATTAGCTTAGCACCCGATCGTTTAGTATGTTGCTATTGCTTTCTTCATGACTTATACATGTTCCT
>NC_053022.1:352969672-353053602 GCF_003073215.2 Triticum urartu
GACCGTCCCTCCGGGCGGGAGGGTTCAGCCTCCTCCTCCTCTTCACTGGAGAAGATGTCATCGCCTTCCTCTCCCTCGCCGTCGGACTCCCACTCGACTTGGTCGTCCCCGCTCTCGCCTCCGCTCCCCTCACCTTCCTCAGTCGACCCTTGTGCCCCGTTGGGCGTCGAGTACATCTCAGTGGTAGCCTGGAAGGCAACAGACAGGACGAAAGTCAATCGACTTACCCAAAGAAGGCTAATACAGAGGGCCAGATATCCGACACAAAGACATACCTGATCCACTTCATATGAGTTGTCGAGTGGAATTACCCTTCTGGCTCCTCGGGGGTTGTCTTTGTTCCCCGTGATGCTTGACAGCCACCCCTCCAGCATCTCGTCGGTGACCTCCTCCGGGTGGATCCGAGTGGTGTCGTCAAGGCCAGAATATAGCCACATCGGGTGGTCTCGCGCCTGGAGCGGTTGGATGCGCCTCTGGAGAAAGACCTCTAACAGATCCATCCCAGTCACTCCCTCACGGACAAGCTCAACCACCCGACCCGCCAATACCTTGACTTGGGAATTTTCCTCCGGTGTGACCTTCAGAGAGACGGGCTTCTCGGCTCGGTCGAGAGAAAAAGGAGGAAGACCAGTCGACTGTCCAGGGGTCGCCTGGTCCTGGTAGTAGAACCAGGTCGACTGCCAGCCGCGGACCGACTCCGGGAAGGTGATAGAGGGGAAACAGCTCTTCCCCCTCGTCTGGATCGCAAGGCCCCCGCACAGCTGGATCACTTGCGTCTTCTCATCACTCGACTTGGCCTTTTTAACCGACTGAGAGCGGCAAGTAAAGATATGCTTGAAAAGCCCCCAATGCGGACGGCAACCCAGGAAGGCCTCGCACATGGAAATGAACGCGACAAGGTAGACTATGGAGTTGGGGGTAAAGTGATGCAGCCGCGCTCCGAAGAAATTCAAGAAGCTCCAGAAGAATGGATGGGGAGGCAGAGAAAACCCTCGGTCGATGTGGGTGGCGAGGAGCACGCACTCACCGTCGCGGGGTTGCGGCTCGATCTCCCTCCCCGGGAGACGCGCAGCCTCGTGGGGAATAGCTCCTCCCTCGACCATGTCGTCGAGATCTTCCTGCCGGAGCACCGATGGCATCCAGTCGCCCTGAATCCAACCCTTGGGCAGGGTGGTCCGGGAAGAAGATCCGCCTCGTGAAGACTTCTTTCCTTTCCCCGCCGCCGCCGCCTTCTTTACGCGCTCCAAAGCAGTGGTCTTGCCCTTCACCATCGTCGCCGGCGAGGTCTCGCACGGGCTAACGATGCTAGGGTATGGCCGGGGGTCGCGGGAGGGCTGGCGAAGGGAGAGAGGAAGAAAGAAGGAAGAAGAAGAGAAGCGCGCGGCTTGGAAACCCCGAGCCGGCAACTTATAAGGGGCTGCTCCCGCGTGGCTGACTGGTAGGCCCAGGCAGTCCAGTCAAATCCCGCAGCAGACGCGCGCGCAGTACGTGGCGAAAAAGGCGACGCGAGGATCGAGGAGTTTCTGCTTTATCACTTCCGATTACTGCGGCTGCTCCCGTCCCGCGCGCTTCCCAAAATCCAAATCCCGTGAGATCCGCGGGCCGCAGAACCGCTTGCCAAAAACAGAGTATCCCACTCGCACCAACACTCGGCATGTCGCAAGCAAGGATATTCACTCGACGAAGGGCCTGTAATGGATCAAGGCGACTGAAAGAGGTTGGTGACGTCATCCGTGACAACTGACCCTAAATGAGGCACTCATACAGCCCCAAAGAACCAGTTGGAAAGGATCCCCAACTCTTCCCCCACTCTAACCTCGATCCATTCGGGGGCTAATGATGAAGCTATGTACCTGGGGTAGGAGCACGGACCCGTCCCAAAGAGTCCTACCCAAGGACATCCCTAGAAGAAATCACCCATCAATCGACTTGAAGGTACTCCACTTGACAGGTTCAAGACACTCGACCAAGAAGCTACCACTCGACCAAGAAGCTACCACTCGACCATGAAGCTAATCACTCGACTGCCAGGAGACCTACAGTCACTCCGTAGGCAAACGGTCAGCTGTTAAGTAGTCTTCATGGTCATTATAGCACTTCATTAGAGGCGTTACCAGTAACGCCCCATCTTAAATGTACTTTAAACCCTGCATTACTGAGGGCAGGAGGGGGCCGGCGAACTCTATATAAGCCACCCCCCTCCTCAGTAGGAAGGGTTCGCACCCCTGTAATCCATACACGCATAATCCAGTCAACCGCCTCCGGGCTCCGAGACGTAGGGCTATTACTTCCTCCGAGAAGGGCCTGAACTCGTAAACCTCGCATGTAACAACTTCCCAATAGCTAGGATCTAGCCTCTCCATACTCACCCCCCTACATCACTGTCAGAGTTAGAACCACGACAACCTCTACATCTACCTTCGGGATTAGTATTAGGCCTAAATAATTTTTATTTGGTGCCAATGTTGAGCATGAACATTATATCTGGATCTTGTTTGATGCGAGACGGTTATTCATTTAAATCAGAGAATAATGGTTGTTCTATTTATATGAGTAATATCTTTTATGGTCATGCACCCTTGAATAGTGGTGTATTTTTTATGAATCTCGATAGTAGTGATACACATATTCATAATGTTGAAATCAAAAGATGCAGAGTTGATAATGATTGTTCAAATTATTTGTGGCACTGCCGTTTAGGTCATATCGGTGTAAAGCGCATGAAGAAACTCCATACTGATGGTCTATTGGAACCACTTGATTATGAATCACTTGGTACTTGTGAACCGTGCCTCATGGGTAAGATGACTAAAACGCCATTCTCCGGTACTATGGAGAGAGCAACAGATTTGTTGGAAATCATACATACAGATGTATGTGGTTCAATGAATGTTGAGGCTCATGGCGGATATCGTTATTTTCAAACCTTCACAGATGATTTAAGCATATATGGGTATATCTACTTAATGAAACATAAGTTTGAAACATCTGAAAAGTTCAAAGAATTTCAGAGTGAAGTTGAAAATCATCGTAACAAGAAAATAAAGTTTCTACGATCTGATCGTGGAGGAGAATATTTGAGTTACGAGTTTGGTCTACATTTGAAACAATGCGAAATAGTTTCGCAACTGTCGCCACCCGGAACACCACAGCGTAATGGTGTGTCCGAACGTCGTAATCATACTTTATTAGATATGGTGCGATCTATGATGTATCTTACTGATTTACCACTATCGTTTTGGGGTTATGCTTTAGAGACGGCTGCATTCACGTTAAATAGGACACCATCGAATTGTGGTTTGGCAAGAAACCAAAGTTGTCATTTCTGAAAGTTTGGGGCTGCGATGCTTATGTGAAAAAGCTTCAACCTGATAAGCTCGAACCCAAATCGGAGAAATGTGTCTTCATAGGATACCCAAAGGAGACTGTTGGGTACACCTTCAATCAGAGATCCGAAGGCAAGACTTTTGTTGCTAAATTTAGAGTTTTTCTAGAGAAGGAGTTTCTCTCAAAAGAAGTGAGTGGGAGAAAAGTAGAACTTGAAGAGGTAACTGTACCTGCTCCCTTATTGGAAAGTAGTACATCACAGAAACCGGTTTCTGTGACACCTACACCAATTAGTGAGGAAGCTAATGATAATGATCATGAAACTTCAGATCAAGTTACTACTGAACCTCGTAGATCAACCAGAGTAAGATCCGCACCAGAGTGGTACGGTAATCCTGTTTTGGAAGTCATGCTACTAGATCATGATGAACCTACGAACTATGAAGAAGCGATGGTGAGCCCATATTCCGCAAAATGGCTAGAAGCCATGAAATCTGAGATGGGATCCATGTATGAGAACAAAGTGTGGACTTTGGTTGACTTGCCCATCGATCGGTAAGCAATTGAGAATAAATGGATCTTCAAGAAGAAGGCTGACGCTGACGGTAATGTTACTGTCTACAAAGCTCGACTTGTTGCGAAAGGTCTTCGACAAGTTCAAGGGATTGACTACGATGACACCTTCTCACCCGTAGCGATGCTTAAGTCTGTCTGAATCATGTTAGCAATTGCCGCATTTTATGATTATGAAATTTGGAAAATGGATGTCAAAACTACATTCCTGAATGGATTTCTGGAAGAAGAGTTTTATATCATGCAACCAGAAGGTTTTGTCGATCCAAAGGGACCTAACAAAGTGTGCAAGCTCCAGCGATCCATTTATGGACTGGTGCAAGCCTCTCGGAGTTGGAATAAACGCTTTGATAGTGTGATCAAAGCATTTGGTTTTATACAGACTTTTGGAGAAGCCTGTATTTACAAGAAAGTGGGTGGGAGCTCTATAGCATTTCTGATATTATATGTGGATGACATATTATTGATTGGAAATAATATAGAATTTCTGGATAGCATAAATGGATACTTGAATAAGAGTTTTTCAACGAAAGACCTCGGTGAAGCTGCTTACATATTGGGCATTAAGATCTATAGAGATAGATCAAGACGCTTAATTGGACATTCACAAAGCACATACCTTGACAAAGTTTTGAAGAAGTTCAAAATGGATCAAGCAAAGAAAGGGTTCTTGCCTGTGTTACAAGGTGTGAAGTTGTGTAAGAATCAATGTCCGACCACTGCAGAAGATAGAGAGAAAATGAAAGATGTTCCCTATGCTTCAGCCATAGGCTCTATCATGTATGCAATGATGTGTACCAGACTTGATGTGTGCCTTGCTATAAGTCTAGGAGGGAGGTACCAAAGTAATCCAGGAGTGGATCACTGGACAGCGGTCAAGAACATCCTGAAGTAACTGAAAAGAACTAAGGATATGTTTCTCGTATATGGAGGTGACAAAGAGCTCATAATAAATGGTTACGTTGATGCAAGCTTTGACACTGATCCGTACGATTCTAAATCACAAACTGGATACGTGTTTACATTAAATGGTGGAGCTGTTAGTTGGTGCGGTTCTAAACAAAGCGTCATGGCGGGATCTACATGTGATACAGAGTACATAGTTGCTTCGGAAGCAGCAAATGAAGGAGTCTGAATGAAGGAGTTCATATCCGATCTAGGTGTCATACCTAGTGCATCAGGTCCAATGAAAATCTTTTGTGACAATACTGGTGCATTTGCCTTGGCAAAGGAATCCATATTTCACAAGAGAACCAAGCACATCAAGAGACGCTTCAATTCCATTCGGGATTTAGTCCAAGTGGGAGACATAGAAATTTGCAAGATACATACGGATCTGAATGTTGCAGACCCGCTGACTAAGCCTCTTCCACGAGCAAAACATGATCAACACCAAGGCTCCATGGGTGTTAGAATCATTACTGTGTAATCTAGATTATTGACTCTAGTGCAAGTGGGAGACTGAAGCAAATATGCCCTAGAGGCAATAATAAAGTTATTTATTTCCTTGTATCATGATAAATGTTTATTATTCATGCTACAATTGTATTAACCGGAAACATAATACATGTGTGAATACATAGACAAACAGTGTGTCACTAGTATGCCTCTACTTGACTAGCTCGTTGATCAAAGCTGGTTATGTTTCCTAACCATAGACATCAGTTGTTATTTGGTTAACGGGATCACATCATTAGGATAATGATGTGATTGACTTGACCCATTCCATTATCTTAGCACTTGATCGTTTAGTTTGTTGCTATTGCTTTCTTCATAACTTATATATGTTCCTATGACTATGAGATTATGCAACTCCCGTTTACCGGAGGAACAATTTGTGTTCTACCAAACGTCACAACTTAACTGGGTGATTATAAAGGTACTCTACAGGTGTCTTAGAAGGTATTTGTTGGGTTGGCGTATTTCGAGATTAGGATTTGTCACTCCGATTGTCGGAGAGGTATCTCTGGGCCCTCTCGGTAATGCACATCACTCAAGCCTTGCAAGCATTGCAACTAATAAGTTAGTTGCGGGATGATGTTTTACGGAATGAGTAAAGAGTCTTGCCGGTAACGAGATTAAACTAGGTATTGAGATACCGACGATCGAATCTCGGGCAAGTAACATACTGATGACAAAGGGAACAACGTATATTGTTATGCGGTTTGACCGATAAAGATCTTCGTAGAATATGTAGGAGCCAATATGAGCATCCAGGTTACGCTATTGGTTATTGAACGGAGACGTGTCTCGGTCATGTCTACATAGTTCTCGAACCCATAGGGTCCGCACGCTTAAAGTTCGGTGACGATCGTAATTAGGGTTTTTGTGTTTTGATGTACCGAAGGTTGTTCGGTGTCCCGGATGTGATCACGGTCATGACGAGGAGTCTTGAAATGGTCGAGACATAAAGATTGATATATTGGAAGCCTATATTTGGATATCGGAAACATTCCGGGTGAAATCAGGATTTTACCGGAGTACCGGGGGGTTACCGGAACCCCCTCGGTGGTTATTGGGCCTACAGGGGTCCTAAGGGAGAAGAGGAGGGCCGGCCAGGGCAGGCCGCGCCCCCCTCCCCCCTAGTCTGAATAGGACAAGGAAGGGGGGGCGGCGCCCCCCTTTCCTCTTTCTCCCTTCCCCCTTCCTTTTCCAACAAGGCAAGAGGGGGGAGTCCTACTCCCGGTGGGAGTAGGACTCCTCCAGGCGCACCCCTTGGGCCGTTCGCACTTCCCCCTCTCCCTCCTTTATATACGGGGGCACCCCATGACACACAAGTTGATCTTCGTGATCGTTCCTTAGCCGTGTGCGGTGCCCCCTTCCACCATATTCCACCTCGGTCATATCATAGCGGTGCTTAGGCGAAGCCCTGCGTCGGTAGAACATCATTACCGTCATCACGCCGTCGTGGTGATGAAACTCTCCCTCAACACTTTGCTGGATCAGAGCTCGACCGACGTCACTGAGTTGAACGTGTGCAGAACTCGGAGGTGCCGTACGTTCGGTACTTGGATCGGTCGGATCGGGAAGACATACGACTACTTCCTCTATGTTGTGTCAACGCTTCCGTTGCCTTTCTACGAGGGTACGTAGACAACACTCTCCCCTGTCATTGCTATGCATCACCATGATCTTGCGTGTGCGTAGGAATTTTTTTGAAATTACTACGTTCCCCAACACCGGACACTACTTAACAAACATTCAAAATTTGGAGAAGAACCCGCCTTGCAATGCCGAAGACAATACTGCGTGTCGGACGTGACGCCATTGAAGCCTGGTTAGGGGGCTACTGAGGGAGTCCTGGAATAGGGGGTCTCCGGACAGCCGGACTATATCCTTTGGCCGGACTGTTGGACTATGAAGATACAAGATTGAAGATTTCGTCTCGTGTTCGGATGGGACTTTACTGGCGTAGAAGGCAAGCTAGGCAATACGGATATGTATATCTCCTCCTTTGTAACCGACCTTGTGTAACCCTAGCCCCCTCCCGTGTCTATATAAACCGGAGGGTTCTAGTCCATAGGACAACAACAATCGTACCATAGGATAGCTTCTAGGGTTTAGCCTCTTTGATCTCGTGGTAGATCAACTCTTGTAGTACTCATATTATCAAGAACAATCAAGCAGGACATAGGGTATTACCTCCATCAAGAGGGCCCGAACCTGGGTAAACATCGTGTCCCCTGCCTCCTGTTACCATCCGCCTTAGACGCACAGTTCGGGACCCCTACTCGAGATCCGCCGGTTTTGACACCGACACTAACCCTAAAACGTTGGTAGGAGAAGAGTATATATAGTCTAGGCGGGCGAAGGGGTACACGGGCCTCGGGCCCTTACACTATGTGTTGACAGGGGAGGCCGGACGTCCGGGCGTCGGGCCAGATGTCCGGGCGTTCGCGGAGGGCCGGATGTCTAGGCTGGAGGGGCTGGATGTCCGGGCTGGCGGGGGTTTCCTTGTGTTCTCTGTTGTAGCTTGTCCGGATATCCGGGCTAGAAGCCGGATTTCTGGGCCGTGGCCGGATGTCCGGGCTGAGGCCGGATGTCAGGGGCCTGTAGATGTCCAGCGGCTGGGAGGTTGCTGTAGCTGATGTCTCCAGCGGCCGGATGTCCGGGCTCATGGACGAATATCCGGGCCCTGGAGATGCCTTCTTCTCCTATCGGTGTTCCTCTTCATCCGTGGACTTGGCGGCTTGTCCGTCTTCACCGGCATCTTCAGGAGGGCTCTCTTGGTACCTAATGATGCACAACATCTCGGACTTAGGTAGTACCCATGTCTCGAGGGGATCATGTGTAATTTCACTAAGGAGAGAAGTCACCTCGGTCTCAAGAGCTCTAGCTCGTGCTCGTGTCATGGGTCTTCCTGGCACTTCATGAGGCGATGCTAGGTCCATGGGGATGACCGTAGCATGCTCTGCATCAGGTTGATAATTATTATTTTGGGTTTGAGTTGGAGGAACCTTCTCAATGTTTTCAACAAACTTGTAGATAAATAAAATATATTCCTTTGTTGTAGGAAAAAACTAGCTTTATGCAAATGATAACCATAGAGCCTCCACCAGCCTTATATGCATATAGTTATAGCTATTATTTATTCTTTGCTCTATAGTGTTATCTTGCCAGCATATTCCATGTGCTGACCTACACAGGATGCAACGTATTATGTTGTAGAGTTTTCAGACGAAGAGTAAGGTGCGTTAGGTCGTTTTTGTGCACTCAGCTATGCCGTTGGAGTTGATGGACTCATTTACCCTCGAAGCTTCCGCAGTTATCTTATTTTAGATGGCCTTCATCCATATTATTGTAATAAGTACTCTCTTTGAGTTATACGATGTAATAATTATGTGATTGCACTCTGTTATAAATCCTCGAGTATTGCGTGTGTCAGCATTACCGATCCAGGGATGACACTTATGTGTTTGAGGTCGGATCGCTACAGAAAGCATTAGCAATAAAACTAAATGATCATTATGCTAAGCTAACGTATGGGTCTTGTCCATCACATCATTCTCTAATGATGTGATCCCATTCATCAAATGACAACACATGTCTATGGCTAGGAAACTTAACCATCTTTGATTAACGAGCTAGTCTTGTAGAGGCATACTAGGGATACTTAGTTTTGTCTATGTATTCACACATGTACTAAGTTTCCGTTTAATACAATTCTAGCATGAGTAATAAACAATTATCATGGTTTAAGGAAATATAAATAACAACTTTATTATTGCCTCTAGGGCATATTTCCTTCAGTTCCGCACCAGAGTGGTACGGTAATCCTGTTCTGGAAGTCATGTTACTAGACCATGACGAACCAACAAACTATGAGGAAGCGATGATGAGCCCAGATTCCACGAAATGGCTTGAGGCCATGAAACTGAGATGGGATCCATGTATAAGAACAATAGTATGGACTTTTGTTGACTTGACCGATGATCGACAAGCCATAGAGAATAAATGGATCTTCAAGAAGAAGACTGACGCTGATGGTAATGTTACTCTCTACAAAGCTTGACTTGCTGCGAAAGGTTTTCGACAAGTTCAAGGAGTTGACTACGATGAGACCTTCTCACCCGTAGCGATGCTTAAGTCTGTCTGAATCATGTTAGCAATTGCCGCTTTTTATGATTATGAAATTTGGCAAATGGATGTCAAAAATGCATTCCTTAATGGATTTCTTAAAGAAGAGTTGTATATGATGCAACCAGAAGGTTTTGTCGATCCTAAAGGTGCTAACAAAGGGTGCTAGCTCCAACGATCTATTTATGGACTGGTGCAAGCCCCTCGGAGTTGGAATATATGCTTTGATAGTGTGATCAAAGCATATGGTTTTATACAGACTTTTGGAGAAGCATGTATTTAAAAGAAAGTGAGTGGGAGCTCTGTAGCATTTCTAATATTATATGTGGATGACATATTGTTGATTGGAAATGATATAGAATTTCTGGATAGCATAAAAGGATACTTGAAGAAGAATTTTTCAATGAAAGACCTCAGTGAAGTTGCTTATATATTTGGCATCAAGATCTATAGAGATAGATCAAGACGCTTAATTGGACTTTCACAAAGCACATACCTTGATAAAGTTTTGAAGAAGTTCAAAATGGATCAGTCAAAGAAAGGGTTCTTGCATGTGTTACAAGGTGTGAAGTTGAGTCAGACTCAATGCCCAACCGCTGTAGAAGATAGAGAGAAAATGAGAGTCATTCCCTATGCCTCAGCCATAGGTTCTATCATGTATGCAGTGCTATGTACCAGACCTGATGTGTGCCTTGCTATAAATTTAGCAGGGAGGTACCAAAGTAATCCAAGAGTGGATCACTGGACAGCGGTCAAGAACATCCTAAAATACCTCAAAAGGACTAAGGATATGTTTCTCATTTATGGAGGTGACAAAGAGCTTATCGTAAATGGTTACGTCGATGCTAGCTTTGACACTGATCCGGATGACTCTAAGTCACAAACCGGATACCTATTTATATTGAATGGTGGAGCTGTGAGTTGGTGCAGTTCCAAGCAGAGCCTCGTGGCAGGATCTACGTGTGAAGCGGAGTACATAGCTGCTTCGGAAGCAGCAAATGAAGGTGTTTGGATGAAGGAGTTCATATCTGATCTAGGTGTAATACCTAGTGCATCTGGTCCAGTGAAAATCTTTTGTGACAATACTGGAGCAATTGCCTTAGTGAAGGAATCCAGATTTCACAAGAGAACCAAACGCATCAAGAGACGCTTCAACTCCATCCGCGATCAAGTCAAGGAGGGAGACATAGAGATTTGCAAAATACATACGGATCTGAATGTTGCAGACCCATTGACTAAGCCTCTTCCACGAGCAAAACATGATCAACACCAAGACTTCATGGGTGTTAGAATCATTACAATGTAATCTAGATTATTGACTCTAGTGCAAGTGGGAGACTGAAGGAAATATGCCCAAGAGGCAATAATACAGTTGTTATTTATATTTCCTTATATCATAATGAATGTTTATTATTCATGCTAGAATTGTATTAACCAGAAACTTTATACATGTGTGAATACATAGACAAAACAAAGTGTCCCTAGTATGCCTCTACTTGACTAGCTCGTTAATCAAAGATGGTTAAGTTCCTGACCATAGACATGTGTTATCATTTGGTGAATGGGATCACATCATTGGGGGAATGATTTGATGGACATGACCCATCTATTAGCTTAGCATAATGATCATTAAGTTTTATTTCTATTGCTTTCTTCATGACTTATACATATTCCTTTGACTATGAGATTATGCAACTCCCGAATACCATAGGAACATCTTGTGTGCTATCAAACATCACAACGTAACTGGGTGATTGTAAAGATGCTCTACAGGTGTCTCTGAAGGTGTTTGTTGGGTTGGCATAGATCAAGATTAGGATTTGTCACTCTGAGTATCGGAGAGGTATCTCTGGGCCCTCTCGGTAATGCACATCACGATAATCCTTGCAAGCAATGTGACTAATGAGTTAGTTGCGGGATGATGCATTATGGAACGAGTAAAGAGACTTGCCGGTAATGAGATTGAACTAGGTATGAAGATACCGATGATCGAATCTTGGGCAAGTAACATACCAATGACAAAGGGAATGACGTATGTTGTCATTGTGGTTTGACCGATAAAGATCTTCATAGAATATGTAGGAACCGGTATGAGTATCCAGGTTCCGCTATTGGTTATTGATCGGATATGTGTGTTGGTCAAGTCTACATAGTTCTCGAACCCATAGGGACCGCACACTTAATGTTCAATGATGATGTGTGTTGGTGACCGAAGATTGTTCGGAGTCCCGGATGAGATCACAGACATGACGAGGAGCGTCGAAATGGTCGAGAGGTAAAGATTGATATATCGGACGATAGTATTCGGACACCGAAATAGTTTTGGAGCGTTTCAGATATTTTTCAGAGTACCGAGGGGTTTACCGGAACCCCCCGGGAAAGTAATGGGCCAACACGGTCCATAGGGGAGAGAGAGGGGAGACCACAAGGGGCGGCACATGCCCCCCATGGGCAGTCCGAATTGGACAAGGGGAGGGGGCGCGCCCCCTTTCCTTCTCCCTCTCCCTCTCCCTCTCCTTCCCCCTTTCCCCCTCCGAAAGAAGGAAGGGGGGCGACTAGGACTAGGAGTCCAAGTCAGGTTGCCCCCCATGGCACACCCCTAGGGCCGGCCTCCTCCCTCTCCTCCTTTATATACTAGGGCAGGGGGCACCCCAAGTCACATCAATTGTTCTCTTAGCCGTGTGCAGTGCCCCCATTAAAAGTTTACTCCTCCGGTCATATTGTCGTAGTGCTTAGGCGAAGCCCTGCGCGGATCACATCACCATCACCATCACCACACCATCGTGCTGACGAAACTCTCCCTTGACACTTTGCTGGATCAAGAGTTTGAGGGACGTCATCGATCTGAACGTGTGCAGAACTCGGAGGTGCCGTATGTTCGGTGCTTGACCGGTTGGACCGCGAAGACATTCGACTACATCAACCATGTTAAGCTAACACTTCCACTTTCGGTCTACGAGGGTACGTGGACACACTCTCCCGCTCTCATTGCTACACATCTCCTAGGTAGATCTTGCGTGATCGTAGGATTTTTTTTGAAATTGCTTGCTACGTTCCCCAACACCCACTTGGACGCGCCAGGGAGCCTAAGCGCGCCCAGGTAGGTTGTGCCCTCCTCGGCCCACCTCTGGTGCCCATATTCTGGTATATAGGTCATTTTGACCTAGAAAAACCAAGGAGGGAATTTTCGAGACGAAGCACCGGCGTCTCGAGACGAAACTTGGGAACGAGCACTTTTGCCCTCCCGCGGAGCGATTCCACTGGGGGAACTTCCCTCCTGGAGGAGGAAATCATCGCCATCGTCATCACCAACAACTCTCCCATCTTTGGGAGGGCCATCTCCATCAACATCTTCAACATCACCATCTCCTCTCAAATCCTAGTTCATCTCTTGTGTTCAATCTTTGCACCGGAACCTTAGATTGGTACTTGTTGGTGACTAGTGGTGTCGATTACATCTTGTAGTTGATTACTATATGGTTTATTTGGTGGAAGATTATATGTTCAGATCCATTATGCTATTTAATACCCCTATGATCTTAATTATTATTTGTGAGTAGTTACTTTTGTTCTTGAGGTCACGGGAGAAGTCATGTTGCAAGTAATCATGTGAACTCGATATGTGTTCGATATTTTGATGATATATATATATATATGTTGTGATTCCCTTAGTGGTGTCATGTGAACTTCGACTACATGGCACTTCACCATATTTGGGCCTAAGGGAATGCTTTGTGGAGTAGTTATTAGATGATGGGTTGCTAGAGTGACAGAAGCTTAAACCCTATTTTATGCGCTACTTCGTAAGGGACCAATTTGGATCCAAAAGTTTAATGCTATGGTTACTTCTTATCTTAATACTTTTCTCGTAGTTGTGGATGCTTGCGAGGGGTTTAATCATAAGTAGGAGGTTTGTTCAAGTAAGAACAACACCTAAGCACCGGTCCACCCACATATCAAATTATCAGAGTAGTGATCATGAATCAAACCAACATGATGAAAGTGACTAGATGAAATTCCCGTGTACCCTTAAGAACACTTTGCTTATCAAAAGAGTGAAGGAAGTATGCCCTAGAGGCAATAATAAAGTTGTTATTTATATTTTCCTTATATCATGATAAATTTTTATTATTCATGCTAGAATTGTATTAACCGGAAACTTGATACATGTGTGGATACATAAACAAAACAAAGTGTCCCTAGTAAGCCTCTACTAGACTAGCTCGTTAATCAGAGCTGGTTAAGTTTCCTAACGATAGACATGAGTTGCCATTTGGTAAATGGGATCACATCATCAGGAGAATGATGTGATGGACAAGACCCCACTACTAGGAAAAGGCCTACTAATGGCGCACCAGTTTTGCCTACTAATGGCGCACTACTGGTGCGCCATTAGTATTTTTTACTAATGGCGCACCACTGGTATACTAATGGCACACCACTAGTATATGGTATACTAATGGCGCACCACGCAGTGCGCCATTAGTATAGAACACCATGCACCATTAGTATGCCTCCCAGGGGGCCATATTTAACCATGTGCTTTGGCATACTAATGGCGCACTGTGGGGTAATGCGCCATTAGTATCCTTTGGCATACTAATGGCGCACTCTGTAGTGATGTGCCATTAGTATCCTTTGGCATACTAATGGCGCACCTTGAGGTGATGCGCCATTAGTATGAATATTAGGTTTTTTTTTACTTCTCTGATTTTTGCACAGGTTACAAAATATATTATTGGACAGAATATAGACAACAGCACACAGCAACAGCAGATTCATCGAATACAATAGAAGATTAGTCTCCGAATACAATTCATCATATTAGTCTCCGAATTCAAAAGACCGAACAAAGATAAAGCATTACAACTCTCGAGACCGCGAGTATCGAGTTTGTCTTCACATTACAAGTCGATATCGATCATCTAAACTACCATCGCATGGAAGAGAGCTGCGGTCATCACGATGAGCATCATCGCGATGAAACTGGTCTTCATCCGGTTCCTCCAACGCTCCCTCCTCTCTCCCGCTAGATAGCGTGCGTATCTAGATTCCGCCTCCGCCCTAGTGGTGTACCCTTTGTAACTGTTACCGCTGAAACGGTGAACCTGTCTCCGACACTCCTCCCAGTCGTCGTAGACTCCGGGAACCTTACCTTGTACACGACATACAACGGCATCTCTATGCACAAGCCAAACAACAGACAATACATAAGCAATATATAAGTATGCAACAAAAGGATCGGAAGAGAAAAGAAAGACATTAATAGCACGATTCATGGTCCTACTAATAAATAGCATCGATTGCATCTAAGTTGAACGACTGTCCAAACCAAAGAGACATACAATTCATTAAAGTTTAATTACAACATGAGCCAATCAATGTTTCAGAACTACACATCACTACTTTCGACTCGACTCATGGGACAGGAGCGTGGATGAAGCCGCCGTCTGTCGTGATGGTCATGAAATCGCGGGCGTTGTCAACCTGCATTTGTAGCGTTCCGTCTATCTCGCTGTTGGACAGTTGATATCTGAGGTAGAACTACCCCGAGGTATGAAGGACATCTTGATGAATGATGTCCACAAACTCCGACTGGATGCGAAAGAATTCTTCTCTGATGTCCGCGTCCTGGATTGCCGACAAGCTCGCAACCCAATCCTTGAGATTATCTGGTAGCAGAAGGTGATGATGGTCCCTTACGATCGCCCGCATGTGATGGAGGGCGTAGTAGGTATCCTTCTGACCGCCAGGCGGCTGCTTGACACAGCAGAACTTAGTCTTGTGGGCGAACACGTGTTTACCGTACTTACGAACTGCCCTGGAGAAGGTGCCTCCAGATTTGGCGTAGCCGGGGAGAACATCATCGAGAACTTTCTTGATATTTGTGTAGTCTATCTTGGAGTCACGGTTCGGGTCGAAATACGTGGCCATGGAATATTTCGGACTTAAGAGGATGAGTGTGCAATGTGTGTCACTACACAGAACATGGAATGTTAGAAAAAAAAGAACGATCAAAATCTAAGAAATCATATGTTACGGGGCGGTTAAGGGATGACTTACTCGGGAAAGTAAGCCACAAGGAAGTTATCCTTATCTGGATTTGCCAGAATGACGCCTTCGAGGTGTGAACTCGTGACTTGGCGGTCCCCAGCGCTGCCCAAGATCTTGGCACACATGTAGAAGGGGTCGACTATCACGATGTCCGGGGTCTTGTCTCTAATGATCCGCATCTCCATACTCAGCGAAAACAGCCGAACGAAGGTGTAGTGCAGCGGATGAAGGTTAAACATAGCAAAGATGTCATCAAACCGCAGGACCATCGTACCCCCGATGGCGCCATCCACAAAGCCCTTGCCCTGTGGCACCTTGGCCACGAAAACCGGGTATGCCACATCATTCTCTCTGAGACGCCGCTTCTCCAAAGAAAGAACACTGTCGTGCAGACTCCGCATAGCACCAGTTGCAGCATTGAGCATATTTGTCGGTAGCATTGCCCTACCCGCCACATGCACCCTCCTCGAGATATCCTTAGGTGAAGGTGGCCCGTCCTGAGCACGGATCGTACTCGGTGCCGGCTGGCTCGCACCGGCGCCCTTTTTAGTCTTTCGTTTCCGGCTCTTCTTCTTGATTTGCTGTAATGGGACCGATTTCTGCTCACAGACCGCCTTCTTGAGCGTGTTGGGGCTGATAATATTTCGCACCTCAGCTATCTTAGGCTCGGTGAAGGAGGCAGCTGGAGGCGTCTCCTAAGAACTGAACGCCAGACGACGCCTATTGCAACTAGGTTTCTCCGCCGTACCAGCTAGATCGCGGTCGTCTTGGTTGGGTTCTTGAGAAGGAGGACCGCAGAACTCGTCACCGTACCCATGTTCGGCAAAGTACTTATCGACGTTGGTAAATGTACCGTCATCATTGTCGTCGTCGTCCGGATCCTGTGCCATATGCATGTCCGGATCCTGTGCCATAGGGATGTCCAGCATGTCCGGTAGCGTTGTGGCATTCTTGCCATGGCTTGGCGCTGGCACGACTGGCGATCTTGTCTCTGGGGTGTTGTCCCCAGCCCCCAAACGAATCTGGCTCTTCGGCCAAAGCAGGGGCCAGCTTACGCAGGGGCTGAGGGTCATCTCATCTTCTTCATCGGCCCCAGCGGGTCGAATCGGAGGTAACAACTCGTCGCAACCTGGCAGCACCCGAACCACTTCAACCCTATACACTGTGGGTGGCATCGGATTACCGTGGAACATAGGGTTGCCCGGTTGAACGATTCTGCCCTTGGCGACATCGACCAACTCGCCGCCCACGAAGTGCAGCAAAGTGCAAGGAACGTTGGCGGCGCCCTGCGAAAACATGCATGTAGGGTGTTAGGGATGCCCAGTCAAAGGCAAGGAGATGAAGTCATCGGCCGAGATGCTTCATTACCGTGATGCTGTCGAGCTCGGCTAATGTCGAGGCACTGCCAACGGCGGGCGTGCAACTGACGGAGGGGCCACTTGCTGGCGAGGTGCCGGCCGGCGTACACCCAGGTGCATTAAGCTCCAATGCCCATGCCGGCGCCGGAGACACGAATACCGCCTCCACCGGAGACACCAATGGTGCCGCCGGAAACACCAATGGCGCCGCCTGCGCGCTGTGCGAGTTGCTAGCCATGAAGCTGGGAACCGGGGGAGGCCCCTGTTGGCCGCCCGCAATCCACGTCGTCAGCCCATGAATCAACGTAGGCACCATGGCCTTGAGCTTCGGTCCCAATTGTTGTTCCACTTGCTCTTGGAAAAGCTCCGGAATCCGCACCACTTGTGCCTTGAGTGCTTCAACCTCGCGCGACTGGCTTTCCGAGATGGTCTTTTTCTCCTTTCTCCCACCAGTGGTATAGTATGACGACCATTTTGTGGACAAGCCTTTGCCGGCCACACGACCAGCTGACGACGGCTTACTAAGCTTATCCTTGTTTTTCATTACGTTCAACGCCCTATTCAAAGGGGTGTCAAAAGGGGAGCTCTGAGACGACCCTGCGCTACTGCTTTCTTCGTCCTGCGGAAGGAACATGAACCATTTAGAAATATTGGGGATTAATTAGAATGCAACCATATGGAGCTAATTACGTGGGGGTGTATTCCTTACCAGAACAAGATCAAGCTCCTTGGTCTTCGGATCCGTGGTAAGCTCCTTTGTTACCGGGTCCTCCTTGTACTGGGCTCTGAGAAAGTTCCTGGTCTGCTTGTCACTATATTTCTCGAAGCGGGGCGGTAGGCCTTGCTCGGCACGCTCCGCGTCCTCCTTGTCCCATATAGGCTCCGCCACTCTGTAACCGCCGGGACGGAGTTGGTGGACCCCTAAGTTCAACTGCCGCATTTCTTTCCCCCACTAACTTGATTCGGAGGTTGCGGGGCTCTTGCACTTGATCTTGAACTCCTTGTAGTCATCTTCGCTCATCAAAGGATATTTCGCCTTGATCTTCTCATAACTATCACCTTTTTCAATCATTGCCTTCACCGTGCTTCTCCAAGTAGACAGGGCCGTGCTCATCCTCATGAGGGCGGCACTGTTCACTTTATTCCCTGAGAGGCGTGTGTTTGCAAACTCAGCAGGGAACTTGTACCATTCGTGCAGCTTCGTGAAGAGGAGGCTGCGCAAATTCCCTCGGTCCTTATGCCTTAGGTTCTCGGTGTTGATCGAGACGGTGCTCCGGAGAATGCACCCGAGCTGAACCGAGTACCCCTTGACTACTTGTTTGGGCGCTGTCGAATGCCCGTCGGAGTTCACTTCAGTAAATTCCTCCCTGACGGTGCCGAGCACGCTCGGGCGCCGATCCTTCCGTTGCCTCTTTGGTTGGCTGCCATTTGTGCGTGCGCCGCCATCATCAGTGGTGGCATCCTCGGCGGAACCATTAGTGGTGTCATCTCTGACGCCACTAGGGGTTGTGTAGTCAGGATCGGTGTCTTCCGAGGCGTCCTCATAGCGGTGAGGTTCTTCCTCCAACTCCTGGGACAACTCCTGGGATCGGTGTATTCAAGTGTGCACTGAATCATGTGTTTACTTAATTTTAAACTTGCTAGCAATAAGCTTGCAGTACACTTTATAGTCAGATCAGGAGCCAAGCGCTAAAACTGGACTTTTAACTGACTTTTAAACTGAATTTTTACTTCAAAATAAGAGTACCATGCCTGCTTAACTGAATTTTTAACATAATCTCTCTCTTGGCCTAGGAGTACTCAATTTCAATCTCTCTCTTGGCCTAGGAGCAAGTTTGTGCTGCACCAAATTTGTGCAGCCCCAAGTTTGTGCAATTGTTGGTACAAAAATGTGCAGCCTCATGTTCGTCTCTCACTTACTCTGTGCTGGTTATGGCATCAGGTTAAATTTACTGCATTTCACAACCTGATAACATAAAATGCTCTTAGGCTGAGCCTGTTTTGTGATCAGATCTTTGGTTTGTTCAACCTAGTAAGAACATGATAATCATCCCTGATGCATTGATTATGAAAGAGTGTATGGACTGTCTATGCTTGTAATTCAAAAGAGAATGCACATTTTGGCAAGCGAAGTCAATATGTCATTTGCCAAATAGTTTAGTCATGTAAGTGCAGATATTTCACCAAGAGTTACTTCCACCCTCTAAACATACATTACATAAGCAAAATGTTTGATATGATCTTTCCAAAACAATATGTAAATCATTAAGTGTCAGTATTTTTTTATCTGACTAAATACATCAGTGAACTTGCTCAAGTAATAACATAATCTTCCAATCTATACTCCACTAGAGCCTCCCAAACAGAATGCTACATAATCAAATCATCGATCCAAGAGCAGTATATTTGTGCTGTTTAGCTTTTTTTGGAAGGTTTTTCTCAGAGCCTACTTTACTTAAAACAGATGATTCTAAATATGAAGACAATAAGTGAACAACATACTAGGCATGCAATTCCAATCACTTTTTTACTTTTCTTCCTCAAGCACATTCATCCAACATTATCTCCTTTCTTGCAACACAGCAAAAAACAACCACTAGCTACCCAAATATATGGATGCTGCCTCTACCACCCCGTAAAACAAAAATCAGACCTATTTAACTCACATATACATTCTAATTAGATCAGACAGATGTTTCAGCACAATAAACATAGTCATGTACAATAAGAAGCAAATGTGTTACTGTCAGGGTTTGGTTTCACTTGAATAAAAACCATGCCAAAGAAACTAGCAGGTAAAAGTACAACATTGCTCGGAAACTTTTGCACTTTGCAAATACAAGCTATATAGTTTGAAATCAAATGCATACAGCTGAGACAAGCATCGACCATAGCACTCCACAGCCATGAACTTGTACAGAGGGGGAGAGAGGCGAGACAAGTGGTCACCTTGGTGACAGGGGAACCAAATCCAAACAAGTCGAATCCACAGTAGCAGCTTCTCTGTATCCTGTTGAACCAAGTCCTTCCTTCACACAACACAACAGCACAACACAGCTATAGATGAGAACGCGTCAGAGGTTGGAGGAGATGAAGAAGAAAATAAGCAAGAGACAAGGGGAAGAGGGATTCGTACCCTGTTCTCCTGCTGGACGGCGGGGAGGTCGCGGGCCTCCTCTCCTGCTGGACGTGGGGCCTCCTCTCCTGCTGGACGTGGGGCGGCTCCGAGGCTCCAAGTCGCCGGCGGCTCCGAGGCTCCAAATCTCCGGCGGTTTCTAGGGTTTCGAGGGGGGAGGCGGGGCTCGGGGGGAGGCGGCGCTCGAGGGGGAGGCGGCGCTCGAGGGGGAGGAAGGGGAGAGGGAGGCGGCGGGAGTGCGTGGGCGGCTGCGGCGCAGTGGGTCGGGGCAGCGGCGGCGGTGGCGCAGTGGAGGGAGGGACGAGGGAGGGAGTGGCGCGGTGGAGGGAGAGGGACGAAGTAGTCTGGCGAGAGGGAGGGACGAAGTGTATGGATGGGGGAAGATTACTAATGGCGCACCCCCAGGCGGTGCGCCATTAGAATGTTTTTTTGATAGCAATGGCGCACCAGCGGGACAATGCGCCATAAGTAAGAATTTTTTTTAAAAAAAAGAATATGAATATGAAACAGTAATATTTTTTTATAAAAACAATAATAATTGTTGTTTAACAACAATTGTAGTCTACACTTTATTATTATTATTTTTTAAAAAATGATTATGAATATGAAATAGTAATATTTTTTATAAAAACAGTAATAATTGTTGTTTAACAAAAATTGTAGTCTAAACTTTATTATTATTATTTTCTAAAAAATGAATATGAATATGAAACAGTAATATTTTTATAAAAACAGTAATAATTTTTTAAAAAATATCATCAAATTTGTTATTTGAAAATATCATCGGCGGCGGCGGTGGAGCGGGGGAGGGTGCGGGGGGTGCTCGTCGGTGACGGTGGAGCGGGGGAGGGTGCGGGGGGTGCTCGTTGGCGGCGGTGGAGCGGGGGAGGGTGCCGTGGGTCGTCGGCGGCGGTGGAGCTAGCAGGGGAGGGTGCGGGTGGGATCGAGATCGAGATGGAGGGGGATCGAGATCAAGATGGAGGGGGAATCGAGATCAAGATGGAGGGGGATCGAGATCGAGTGTCCTCATGAATTCAAAAAGTGCCCATGAAATTTAAAATATTCATGATATCAAAAAGTGCCCATGAAATACAATCGAGAAATGAAGACTACGATTTAAATACAATCAATCTTAGATAGCTATCTGTTCACAATCTTCTTGCCCTTCTTTTTTGCAAATGGAGTTCTTCTATGGAACAGACGTCCTTTAGGTAGGGTGGTCCTGCTTCTACTTGTGGTGTATGCTGCTACTTCATCGTCGTCGTCATGTTCGATCTTCGGGTCGCCATACTTGTCGAAGTCTTGCTCATTGGCTACTCCATCCATTCCGATGATCTTCCTTTTGCCTCTCCTCACGAAAACATGACTGGGCTTTGACGGGTCGGTAATGAAGAAGCATTGGTCCACTTGGGAAGCCAGTACCCATGGCTCATTTTTTGCAGTGACGTTTGCGCCCGCGGTCTTGGATTTGGCTTCGGGTATAACCATGGTGGTGAAATACCGGTCTTCTTTTAGGACGCTCTTGGCCCATCTGACACGGAACATCGGGACCTTCTCTCTAGCGTAGCTCAGCTCCCAGATCTCCTTGATCCTTCCATAGTATATGTCCTTGTCGTTACCGGTGTAGGATTCCATCGTTACCCCGGAGTTATGATAACCATCGCTCTTCATGTCCTTGTCCTCGGTGTAGAATGTGTAGCCGTTGATATCGTATGCCTCATAGGTCATCAGGTTGTGCTCGGCGCCCTGTGACAAGGCGAATATGAGTTGTTCTTCCGTGGAAGAATCCTCATGTAAAGGGTACGACAGAAGCTTCTGCTTGAACCAACGCGTGAAACATGAGTTGTGCTCTTTGATTATATCTCCGTCCGTCCTCTGTTGGCCTCGGTCATTGTACGTCTTCTCAATAAAGGTTTTGTGCTCTACCACCCAAGGATCGACCATGTCTATGTGTTGTAGCGCGACTAGGTTTGCTCTTTCAAAGTCGGTGAGTCGACCCTCGAAGTCGACATGCATTTCGCAGCGACCCTCACAGTGACCCCATCCAGCGAGCCTGCCGAGGTGCCTGTTGACGGGTAGACCAATGGGGTTCTCGATGCCTAGATAATTCGTGAAGTAGGAGATGCACTCTTCGGTCAGAAAGGCCCTGGCTATGCTTCCCTCTGGACGTGACATGTTGCGAACGTATCCTTTGATGACACCATTCATCCTTTCGAATGGCATCATGCTGTGCAGGAACGTCGGCCCGAGTTGGATGATATCCTCCACGAAATGGACCAGCAGATGCACCATAACGTCGAACAATGCGGGCGGGAAGTACATCTCAAGCTCGCATAGTATCACCACGATCTCTTCCTGTAGCCTTCTGAGTTGCCTCACGCCAACCGACTTCTAAGAGATGATGTCGAAAAAGTTGCATAGGCCAAATAGCGTTTCACGGACGTGTGCGTCCATGATCCCACGGATTGCAACTGGAAGTATCTGCGTCATCAGCACGTGACAGTCGTGAGACTTCATCCCGCTGAACTTCTGCTTCGCTGGGTCTAGGTATCTGCTTATCTTCCCCGCGTAACCGTAAGGAAGTCTTACTCCTACGAGGCAGGTGAAAAACTGCTTGATCTCCTCCTGACTTAGAGTGAAGCACGCGGGAGGGTAGTCATTTCCGGTCTTCTTGGCATTTTTGCCTTTGCGACGACTTTCTGTGTCGTGCTTCGCCTTATCATCATCATCATCATCATCAGCATCATTAGCGTGAAGCTCCCGCCTGATGCCCATTGATTTCAAGTCTGCCCTTGCTTTCGGCCCATCTTTGGTCCTCTCTGGCATGTTGAGTAGGGTACCAAGCAGACTCTCGCACACGTTCTTCGTGATATGCATGGCATCAAGGCTGTGAGGCACACGGTGGATCTTCCAGTACGGCAAGTCCCAGAAAACAGACCTCGTTTTCCATTCCTCCAGCAGCGGCTCTGGCACCTTTCGCTTCTTTCCCGGCTCTGGCGCCTTTTGCTTCTTTCCCGGCAGTGGGCAATCTTTCCAATTTTTCAACAGCTCGTCTATTTCCTCGTCGCTCCTCGTACACGGGCGTCTTCGGGGTTTGGTTTCACCATCGAACAGATCCTTGTGTTTCCTCCATGGGTCATCGTTGCAAAGCCACCTTCGATGTCCCATGAACACGGTTTTCGAAGACCCCGGATCTCTATCTAGCTGGCGATACGTTGTGTCATCCATGCACCTGACGCATCCAGAAAATCCGTGGACCACCTGCCCCGCGAGATATCCGTAACCGAGATAGTCATGCACCATCGTGAGCAGTGCGGCTCTCATAGGGAAATATTCTGTCTCTGCGGCGTCCCACGTATTGGCCGGTGTTTTCCACAGCGTGTCTAGCTCCTCTTTCAGCAGCCCCAGATACAGATTGATGTCATTCCCTGGTTGTTTCGGCCCTTCAATTAGCATACTCATGTGAATGTACTTCCTATTCATGCACAACCAGGGGGGAAGGTTGTACATCCACACAAACACAGGCCAGGTGCTATGTGTGCTTCTCTGGCTGCCAAACGGACTGACTCCATCGATGCTCGTGCCCAGCACGATGTTCCTTGGATCCTTCCCAAATTCTGGGTGTTCGAAGTTCAACGCTTGCCACTGGCTCCCATCCTTAGGGTGACTCAGCATCTTGTCTTTTTTATTTATTTCTGGATCATTTGCGTCATCTTCTCGCTTCTTCTCCTTCCTATCCGCGTGCCAACGCAGGAGCTTTGCTACCTTAGGGTCCGCAAAATACCGCTGCAGACGAGGAGTGATCGGAAAGTACCACACCACTTTTCAAGGAGCTTTCTTCCTCTTCTTGTATCGAGTGACGCTGCACACCGGACATATGGTAGACTCCGCGTGCTCGTCCCGATAAATGATGCAATTGTTCATGCACACATGGTATTTCACGTGCAGTAAATCCAGAGGACACACAATTTTCTTCGCCTCCTCGAAACTGGTAGGGCACTTGTTCCCCTTGGGAAGACATTCGTGCCAGAATGACATGTTCTCGTCGAAGCATGCGTCGGTCATTTTGTGTTTTACCTTCATCTCCAGAGCCATGAGCGTTACTTTCAGGCGGGTATCCTCGGGCCTGCATCCTTCATACAATGGAGTAACCGTGTCTATCTCCAGTTGATCCAGCTTGGCTTTCTCTCAGGCGGCAGCTCTTGTGTTATCCGTCTGCTTGAGAAGCAGCTCTTGAATATGAGGGTCCTACACCCAGCCCATCGATGGTCCATCGTTGTCTGCTCGGCCGGCATCTTCATCTTCATGATCATGCCCTTTGTCTTCTCCGGCATCTTCCTCAGCATCATGTCCGGCATCTTCTACATGATGACTGTGTACAGCATCACCGTCGTGATCATGTCCTGGAGATTCTTCATCTTCTTGCCCGCCCGAGCCGCGGTGGTTGTCTTGCCACCCGTCCTCATTTCTTGCCCGGCCCCCATGGACGACTTCATAGTCATCTTCATCACCTTGCCACCGATAGCCATCCATGAAACCACGCAATAGCAGGTGGTCCCGCACCTTCCCGGAATCCGGGTCCGCAATAAGGCTCTTCAGCTTACATCTTCGACACGGACATCTTATCTCCGTCTCATTCTTTTGAAGCATCTCGGCCTTTGCGGAGCTCAAAAACCGATTCACGATGCCTTCGGTCATCGTGCGGACCATGGTCACCTGCGGGGTAGAGCAAAACGATATTTTAGAACCGAGAAAAAATTTGGTATGACTTTCCCTAAAAATAGGACCAAAAAGAATGCATAGTGCCAAAATTCTGACCGAAACGGAAATGAATCAACATTCCGGCAAAATATTGGCAACTACCGCATTTCAAATACCGGTACCTGCGAACACGAACATATATGCAACACCACAAACATACGCAACACCACAAACATACATAGATCTAGCTAGGCCACAAAAAGTGCATGTGCACGTTGTTGGAGCGAGCTAGGGAGAAAACAAGTAGATCTACAACATGAAGATAGCTTTCCCCTTACTTACCTATCAAAAAAAGGTAATTTCACCACTTAATTTTGATGAATCTATGGTGCAAATGAGGTGAGGAGGAGGAGGCAGCCGACAAGCTTGGAGAAGGAGGCTGAGGGAATGAAGTGGGAAAGTGAGTGTGTAGGTGTGGTTGTCCAAAATATCTAGCTGGTCCCAGGTTACTAATGGCGCACCACCCAGCCATGCGCCATTAGTAACCCAACATACTAATGGCGCACCTGATGGCCGTGCGCCATTAGTAGTTTTGCAAAATAAATAAATAAATATATATATACTAATGGCACACCGTGGCATTGTGCGCCATTACTAGTTTAAACTAGTAATGGCGCACTGTGCCACGGTGCGCCATTAGTAGTTTTGCAAAAAAAGAATAAAAAAATACAGTAGTGGCGCACTCTATGGCTGGTGCGCCATTACTAGTTAGAACTAGTAATGGCGCACTTTGCCTGGATGCGCCATTAGTATGTTTTGAAAAATGAAAAAGAAATTGTTACTAGTGGCGCACCTTGTGTCTGGTGCGCCATTAGTGTCTTCCACACTAATGGCGCATCGGCACATGGTGCACCATTAGTATATAGTAGTGGCGCACCACTTCTCTGGTGCGCCATTAGTGTCAATTTCATCTATAGCCCTTTCCTAGTAGTGCCCATACGTTAGCTTAGCATAATGATCATTAAGTTTTATTGCTATTGCTTTCTTCATGTCATATACATATTCCTTTGACTATGAGATTATGCTACTCCCGAATACTGGAGGAATACGTTGTGTGCTATCAAATGTCACAATTTAACTGGGTGATTATAAAGATGCTCTACAGGTATCTCCGAAGGTGTTTGTTGGGTTGGCATATATCGAGATTAGGATTTGTTACTCCGAGTATCGGAGAGGTATCTTTGGTCCCTCTTGGTAGTGCACATCATAATAAGCCTTCCAAGCAATGTGACTAATGAGTTAGTTGCGAGATGATGCATCATGGAACGAGTAAAGAGACTTGCCAGTAACGAGAATGAACTAGGTATGAAGATACCGACGATTAATCTCGGGCAAGTAACATACCGATGACAAAGGGAATAACTTATATTGTCATTACGGTACGACCGATAAAGATCTTTGTAGAATATTGACCGGAGAGGTGTCTCGGTCATGTCTACATTGTTCATGAACCCGTAGGGTCCGCACACTTAACGTTCGATGATGATTTTGTATTATATGATTTATGTGATTTGGTGACCGAATGTTGTTCGGAGTCTCGGATGAGATCACAGACATGGCGAGGAGAATCGAAATGGTCGAGAGGTAAAGATTCATATATAGGACGATGATATTCGGACACGGAAGTGTTTCGTGGCATACCAGGTACATATTGGAGTACCGGGGGGTTACCGGATCCCCCCAAGGGAATAATGAGCCTTATGGGCCATAGGAGGGAAGCACACCAGCCCACAAGGGGTGGTGCGCCCCCCTAAGGAAGGAGGCCGAATAGGAGAAGGAGGTGGGGATTTGCCCCCCCTTTCCTTCCTCCCCCCTCTCTTCCCTATCCCCCCTTCCAGTAAAAGGAAAGGGGGGAGGCCGAATTGGACTAGGGACCCAAGTAGGATTCCTCCTACTTGGGTGCCCAATTGGCTGCCTCTCCTCCCCTCCAACCTATATATAAGGGGGCACCTCTAGAAGATACAAAATTGATTCCTAGCCATGTGCGGTGCCCCCTTCCACAGTTTACGCCTCCGGTCATATTGTCATAGTGCTTAGGCGAAGCCCTGCGCGGATCACTTCACCATCACCATCACCACCCCGTCGTGCTGACAAAACTCTCCCTTGACACTTTGCTGGATCAAGAGTTCAAGGGACTTCATCGAGCTGAACGTGTGCAGAACTCGGAGGTGCCATACATTTGGTTCTTGATCGGTCGAAACGAGAAGAAGTTCGACTACATCAACCGCGTTGTCAAACGCTTCTGCTTTCGGTCTACAGGGTACATGGACACACTCTACCTCTCTCGTTGCTATGCATCTCCTAGATAGATCTTGCGTGAGCCTAGGAAATTTTGTGAAATTTCATGCTGCGTTCCCCAATAGTGGTATTAGAGCCAGGTTTATGCATAGATGATATGCACGAGTAGAAGACAAAGAGTTGTGGGCGGTGATCATCATACGGCTTACAACCAATGTCTTATTTTGATTCGGCGGTATTGTTGGATGAAGTGTCCTGAACAAACCTTACATGACCACGTTCATGAGACCGGTTCCACCGACAGACATGCAACTAGTTTTGCATAAAGGTGGTTGGCGGGTGTATGTTTCTCCAACTTTAGTTGAATCGAATTTGAATGCGGCCGGTCCTTGTTGAAGGTTAGAACAGAAAACTTGATAAATTACCGTTTTGGTTTTGATGCGTAGGTAAGAACGGTTCTTACTAGCAGCCCGTAGCAGCCACGTAAAACTTTCAACAACAAAGTAGAGGTCATCAAACTTGTTTTTGCAGGGCATGTTGTGATGTGACATGGTCAAGACATGATATGACAGACGTTATTGTATGATATGATCATGTTTTGTAAAAGTTATCGGCAATTGGCAGGAGCCTTATGGTTGTCGTTTTATAGTATGAAATGCAAACGCCATGTAATTTACTTTATCACTATGCGTTACCGATAGTTGTAGAAGAAATAGTTGGCGAGACGACAACAACGCTACGATGGAGATCAAGGTGTCAAGCCGGTGACGATGGAAATCATGACGGTGCTTTGGAGATGGAAATCAAAGGCACAAGATGATGATGCCATATCATGTCACGTTTTTTGATTGCATGTGATGTTTATCTTTTATGCATCTTATTTTGCTTAGTAAGGCGGTAGCATTATAAGATGATCTCTTACTAAAATTTCAAGGTATAAGTGTTCTCCCTGATCACCGTTGCGACAGTTCATTGTGCCGAGACACCACGTGATGATCAGGTGTGATAAGCTCTATGTTCACATACAATGGGTGCAAGATAGTTTTGCACATGCGGAATACTCGGGTTAAACTTGACGAGTCTAGCATGTACAGACATGGCCTTAGAACACTGGAGACCGAAAGGTCGATCGTGAATCATATAGTAGATATGATCAACATAGAGATGTTCACCATTGAAAACTACTCCATCTCACATGATGATCGGACATGGTTTAGTTGATATGGATCACGTGATCATTTAGATGACTCGAGGGATGTCTATCTAAGTGGGAGTTCTTAAGTAATATGATTAATTGAACTTAATTTATCATGAACTTAGTCCTGATAGTTTTTGCATATCTATGTTGTAGATCAATGGCCCGTGCTACCGTTCCCTTAAATTTTAATGCGTTCCTAGAGAAAGCTAAGTTGAAAGATGATGGTAGCAACTACACAGATTGGGTCCGTAACTTGAGGATCAACCTCATTGCTGCACAGAAGAATTATGTCCTTGATGCACCGCTAGGTGACAAGCCCCCTCCCACTAATGTAGACGCTTTGAACGTCTGGCAGACGCAGTCTCATGACTACTCTATAGTTTAGTGTGCCATGCTCTACGACTTACAATGGGGACTTCAAAGACGTTTTGAACATCATTGACCAAATGAGATGTTCCAGGAATTGAAGTTAATATTTCAAGCAAATTCCCAACTTGAGAGATATGAAGTCTCCAACAAGTTCTATAGCTGCAAGATGGAGGAGAACAGTTCTGTTAGTGAACACATACTCAGAATGTCTGGGTATCATAACCACTTGACTCAGCTGGGAGTTAATCTTCCGAAAGATAGTGGTATCGACAGGGCTCTTCAATCACTGCCACCAAGCTACAAAGGCTTCATGATGAACTATAATATGCAAGGGACGGATAAGACAAGTCCCGAGCTCTTCGCTATGCTCAAAGCTGCAGAGGTAGAAATCAAGAAAGAGCATCAAGTGTTTATGGTTAACAAGACCACTAGTTTCAAGAAAAAGGGCAAGGGAAAGATGGGGAACTACAAGAAGAATGGAAAGCAAGTTGTCACTCCCGGGAAGAAGCCCAAGTCTGGACCCAAACCTGAAACTGAGTGCTTCGACTACAAAGGGAATGGTCACTGGAAGCGGAATTGCCCCAAGTATTTGGCGGATAAGAACGATGGCAAAGTGAACAAAGGTATATTTGATATACATGTTATTGATGTGTACCTTACTAATGCTCGTAGTAGTGCCTGGGTATTTGATACTGGTACTGTTGCTCATATTTGCAACTCAAAACAGGGGCTATGGATTAAACAAAGAATGGCTAAGGACGAGGTGATGATGCGCGTCGGGAATGATTCCAAGGTCGATGTGATCACTGTAGGCACGCTACCTCTACATCTACCTTCGGGATTAGTTTCAGACCTGAATAATTGTTATTTGGTGCCAGCGTTGAGCATGAACATTATATCTGGATATTGTTTGATGCGAGATAGTTATTCATTTAAATCAGAGAATAATGGTTGTTCTATTTATATGAGTAATATCTTTTATGGTCATGCACCCTTGAAGAGTGGTCTATTTTTTTTGAATCTCGATCGTGGTGATACACATATTCATAATATTGATGCCAAAAGATGGAAAGTTGATAATGATAGTGCAACATATTTATGGCTCTGCCGTTTAGGTCATATTGGTGTAAATTGCATGAAGAAACTCCATGCGGATGGACTTTTGGAATCACTTGATTATGAATCATTTGATGCTTGTGAACCATGCCTCATGGGCAAGATGACTAAGACTCTGTTCTCTGGAACAATGGAGCGAGCCCCTAACTTATTGGAAATAATACATACCGATGTATGCGGTCCGATGAGTGTTGAGGCTCGCGGTGGGTATCGTTATTTTCTGACCTTCACAAATGATTTGAGCAGATATGGGTATGTCTACTTGATGAAACACAAGTCTGAAACATTTGAAAAGTTCAAAGAATTTTAGAGTGAAGTGGAGAATTATCATAACAAGAAAATAAAGTTTCTACGATTTGATCACGGAGGCAAATATTTGAGTTTGGCCTTCATTTAAAGCAATGTGGAATAGTTTCACAACTCACGCTAACTGGAACACCACAACGTAATGGTGTGTCCGAACGTCGTAACCAAACTTTATTAGATATGGTGCGATCCAGATGTCTCTTACCGATTTACCACTGTCGTTTTGGGTTTATGCATTAGAGACAACTGCATTCACTGGTGCGCGTAGGTCCTAAACAAACTGTTTTTAACCCCTTTCTGCGTCGGCATTTGGAACTGTGGCCAAGTGAGTGTGGGCGATGGGGGGGGTTCTTCCCACACGACCCAGAAACCGTCGGGGATATGCCCTCCTGGCACACACGTTCAGCAAAATGAGGTCGTGTGCGACCGGAGGGTGCTCAAATACGGAAATACATACAGCAGACCCAAAAAATTACAAATATACGGCGAAATTGTTTCCGGTCGCAAGTACATCCCACACAGTCAGTCCCCACTAAACGTTTCCTTCGTATGTACATCCCACACAGTCGCTCCAAGGAAAATGTTTTCGTTCACAGGTACATCACACACAATTTTTCCTGTTAAATCGTTTGCGTTATTGAATGTATCACACACTGTCCATAGAAGAAACTGTGTGGCAAAGGCTGTCCATCACACACAGTTTTTATGTGGTAAACGTTTGCGCAAGGTATAATAGTTAGTACCATCTTGTAGTGAACTTATGTCTTCTTCATTGTGCAGACAAAGATCTTGTTGTTTTTGGTCGCTAATTTCTTTATCCTAACAATCTTTCTGAGTTTCTTGATTTTATTGATATTCATGGGCAACTCATTTCCCCATATGCAAAAAGGGTTGAACAGTGGGTCAAATCCTCTGATAGCAGGACCTACATGTGCAAGACCAAATAGTTAAAAACCAAAATATTAGAATGGTTCCTGCAATTGCACAATAATGTGCTATTAGAGAACGGACCATGCACATGCTAACCTCGATTGTAAACCTCAGTGCTTCCCATTGTTTCCCTGCAACACATATAAGGTAGTTAGTCATCAAGTTAAGTAAGGATTCACATGCTATCAGTAAAATATGTTGATGAAAAATAAGCACATTGCAGATTCATCAAAATAATTCAAGCCACACAGAAAACCCATTTACCCAAACCAAGCATGATTAAGAGCTAGGAAATATAGCACATGTATATCTTTATCATGTATTAAGTGCAGCCAAATTCGATTTATTCCTCACATGCACAACAATACGAAATTCTACCCACGACAATTGGAGATCGCATTGCAGAATTGAACCAAGCAGTTAACTAAACACCACAACAAATGAACCAAACATTAATTGAGCACCACATTGCACAATATAACATACTCCTAATAGAAGATCAGACAGTTAACCAAACAGTTAACTGAAGGAAATATGCCCTAGAGGCAATAATAAAGTTATTATTTATTTCCTTATATCATGATAAATGTTTATTATTCATGCTAGAATTGTATTAACCGGAAACATAATACATGTGTGAATACATAGACAAACAGAGTGTCACTAGTATGCCTCTACTTGACTAGCTCATTAATCAAAGATGGTTATGTTTCCTAACCATAGACAAAATAGTTGTTATTTGATTAATGGGATCACATCATTAGTTGAATGATCTGATTGACATGACCCATTCCATTAGCTTAGCACCCGATCGTTTAGTATGTTGCTATTGCTTTCTTCATAACTTATACATGTTCCTATGACTATGAGATTATGCAACTCCCGTTTACCGGAGGAACACTTTGGGTGCTACCAAACGTCACAACATAACTGGGTGATTATAAAGGAGTACTACAGGTGTCTCCAAAGGTAGATGTTGGGTTGGCGTATTTCGAGATTAGGATTTGTCACTCCGATTGTCGGAGAGGTATCTCTGGGCCCTCTCGGTAATGCACATCACATAAGCCTTGCAAGAATTACAACTAATATGTTAGTTGTGAGATGATGTATTACGGAACGAGTAAAGAGACTTGCCGGTAACGAGATTGAACTAGGTATTGGATACCGACGATCGAATCTCGGGCAAGTAACATACCGATGACAAAGGGAACAACGTATGTTGTTATGCGGTCTGACCGATAAAGATCTTCGTAGAATATGTAGGAGCCAATATGGGCATCCAGGTCCCGCTATTGGTTATTGACCGGAGATGTGTCTCGGTGATGTCTACATTGTTCTCGAACCGTAGGGTCCGCACGCTTAAAGCTACGATGACAGTTATTATGAGTTTATGCATTTTTGATGTACCGAAGTTTGTTCGGAGTCCCGGATGTGATCACGGACATGACGAGGAGTCTCGAAATGGTCGAGACGTAAAGATTGATATATTGGAAGCCTATATTTGGACATCGGAATCGTTCCGGGTGAAATCGGCATTTTTCTGGAGTACCGGGGGGTTACCGGAACCCCCCCGCGGGTTTATTGGGCCTACATGGGCCTTGAGGGAGAAGAGGGAAGGAGGCAAGAGGTGGCCGCTCGCCCCTCCCCTTCCTAGTCCGAATAGGACAAGGGAAGGGGGCGGCGCCCCCCCTTTCCTTCCTCTCTTCCACCTCTTTCCCCTCTCTCCTTGTCCAACTAGGAGTCCTACTCCCGGTGGGAGTACGACTCCCCCTTGGCGCGCCCACCTTGGCCGGCCGCCCCCTCTCCCTGGCTCATTTATATACTGAGGCAAGGGGCACCCTAGAGACAGAAGTTGATCCTCGTGATCGTTCCTTAGCCGTGTGCGGTGCCCCCTGCCACCATATTCCACCTCGGTCATATCGTTGTAGTGCTTAGGCGAAGCCCTGCGTCGGTAGAACACCATCATCGTCACCACGTCGTTGTGCTGACGGAACTCATCCCCGAAGCTTTGCTGGATCGGAGCCCGGGGAGCGTCATCGATCTGTACGTGTGCTAAGAACTCGGAGGTGCCGGAGTAACGGTGCTTGGATCGGTCGGATCGGGAAGAAGACGTACGACTACTTCCTCTACGTTGTGTCAACGCTTCCGTTGTGATCTACAAGGGTACGTAGATCATACTCTCCCCTCTCGTTGCTATGCATCACCATGATCTTGCGTGTGCATAGGAAAACTTGGAAATTACTACGTTCCCCAACAGTGACTACATCCGATTGTAGCTATTGTATTTGTTTCTCATGTATTTACTACAGCCAAATTCAATTTATTCCTCACATGGTATACAATAACAGAATGCACCCACAACTATTGAACATCGCATTGCAGAATTGAACCAAACAGTTAACTAAACACCACAACACAAATGAACCAAACGTTAACTGAGCACCACATTGCACAATGTATAACCAAACCAAGCATGCTTGACAACTTGGAAATATAGCAATTGTATTCGTTTCTCATGTATTTTGTAAAGATAAATTCGATTTATTTCTCACATGGAAGACAATACAAAATTGCAGCCTGAAGAATTGAACATCACATTTGCAAAATTGAACCAAACAGTTAACTGAAGACGACAACTAATTAACAAAACAGTTAATAAGTGAGCACCACACTGCACGATATATAGAACATATACACTAGAGCAACAGATTGCATGGTAAAATTTGATAGCACAATTCACTAGAATTTGTGAAGGAAAGGCAGGAGCAGCACACGCAATGGGTAAACCGAGCATGCTTAACCGGCGTAGCTAGCAAATGGCAAGGTGCTCCTCCAAGATCTGGGGGTCGGCATGAATGGCAACCATAGCGACCTCATCCGTGCGTGCGGCCACGATTTACTTCTCCGCTGCCAAATGCTCCTTGAGATCCTGGCTATATTGCGTGCACCATGTCTTAGGGTGGCGCTTATTTGGTGGAGGGGTCGGTGATTTGGGTGGAAGGTGTCGCGCTCGCACCGACGGTCGGGGCATGTGGGATGTGGAAGGAGGAGGAGGATGGGGTCGGGTGTGGATTACCTGCCTGGATAGACGAGGCCGAGCAGCGTGAAGGAGGGCCACCGACGAGGAGGCGGCGCTGCAAGCAAGGAGTGAAGGTTTAAACTTGGAAAGGAAGGCGGAAAGAGGGGAAATGTGGCTTTTGGTAAGGGGAGGGGGCGGGGAGGTAGATATTTCCACGGAAGCCAAAAATTTGGAATCGCTTCAGCCAAAACTGGCGCGCAAAGTGTCATCAGACACGATCCCTTATTCAGAACTGTGTACGATATGTGGACATCACAAACGATTCAGATAGCTTCACCCGTGTGTGATGAGTTTGAACGTCAAAAGTTTTGGTTCGAATTTCCACTATTAAAGTGGTCATCCACGTCATTGCATAATTTGGGTACACAAAGGAGACAACAGCACACCTACACTTCTTAATCGAGCAAGTTCAGCAATTAAACAGAGCTAGCTGACCTAAACATTACTCTAACAAATTAAAGACTGGCACTCTTAATTAAACAAAACAAAGAGTACTACTACGGCTGGTGCTCATCGATCTCCGCCGCCGCCTCCATGTCCAGCTTGCGCCCGACGGTCTCATGGGGAAGGGGCTCCATGGCATCCATCGCACCATACTCGGCAGGCATCTCGCCATCCGCGTCCGCCATCTCTTTGGAAAAGGCTGCCATGAGATGGGCGTGGGCATATGTGATCTGGGCTTGGACGGGCTCCGTCGTCGCAAGGTATGTAGCGGAGGAACCGACGGCTGCTTGAACGCTCTCGGTGATTGCCAGCTCTTCGGCCGTGGGTTGCCGACCGTTGTTGGATAAGCTTCATTCGATTTGTGCGGTGATCGCCAGGAGCTGGGCACGGGCGGCCTCCATCAGGGCTAAGGCCGCCGCAGCGGAACGGACATCTGTTGTGCCGCTCTCGCCAGTTTCTATCCCCGAGGCAGATGTTGCTACCGCCACCTAAGAAGCAACAATGGCCATTTGGGCGGCCTTTGCTGCCCGGTCGCAGATAGCGGCCGCGCTCATGAACCTTGTTAGCACGTGGATGGCGGCTGCGGCTGCGCTCTTGCTGGAGTGGGCCACCGAAGTTGCCCTCACGACGCGGGTCCATGTGCCCATCTTTCACCAGCGACGATTGAACAGTGAAATGATATTTGGGGAGCAAGCTAGTGTGCTTGAGACGCTGGCTATGGACTGTAACCGACGCACCTTCTCGCGTAAGCCATAGGCGTACTATACACCGACTGTGGTCCAGGATATTTTGTGCTGCATCTCTCATAGTTTCTGACAATAAACTGTGTGCGATCTACTTGATTTTTCATCCTGATTCGAATTACATAATGGGGTCACAACAGCAATGGACGGTGTTTGAATTGCTAGACCTTTTACATGGAGTGAACATGCAACTATATGTTTGTCGTAAAAGAATTGGAATTATTCAGGGTTCGTTTGAACATTTTGTACATCAAACTGGTTTTCTAGCCATTTCAGGTGCACAATTCAAAATTAAACTACATGCACATGCTCCAGTGCATATAAATTGGTTGAAAATTTAAATCTGTGTCCTTGGGTGCATGCTAGCTCCCATGCAAGAAATGGGAATGGATTTCAAACACCAGAGCACCGTTGATTGCCGGCAAAACATTGAGATACCTGGTTTTTAAATTCTAGTAAATCAAAAACTCATCTGAAATTCATGAAACCTGGCATGCTATCATGGAGCGGCATCAACATGCCGTGGTAAAACTTTGTCCCATTTGGGGCAGGTTTGGGTATATGCTTCTCACAAACCGGAGCTTCTCACAACAAGCATGATGGTTTTCGATAGAGAATGTCCCACCTCCGGGGACAAAACGATATCCATTCTGCCTCTTATTGCTTTCAAAAAATTTCTCGTGTCAACGTAGAACAACAGGAGTGTTGTGTGAATTTTTGTGATTTTTCGGGGTTTGTTTGGACATTTTTATGCATTAGCTGAGTTTTCAATGCATTTATGTGCGTAATTCAAATTTGAACTACATGCACATCCTCCAGTGCATATAAATTGGTTGAAAAATCAAATATGTGTCCTTGGGTGCAAGCTTAATTAGGTCCCATACAAGAAATGAGAATGAATTTCAAACACTTGTACACTGTTGATTGCCGGCAAAACATTGGGATGCCTGGTTTTTAAATTCTAGTAAATCCAAAACCCGTCTGAAATTCATGAAACTTGGCATGCTATCATGGAGCGGCATCAACATTCCGTGGTAATTTTTTTTGTCCCATTTGGTGCAGGTTTGGGTATATGCTTCTCACAAACCGGAGCTTCTCACAACAAACATGTGATGGTTTTCGGTAGGGAACGTCCCACCTTTGGGGACGAAATGATGTCCATTGCCTCTTATTGCTTTCAATTTTTTTCTCGTGTCAACATAGTACAACAGGAGTATTGTGAGAATTTTTGTGATTTTTTTGGGTTCGTTTGGACATTTTTATGCATTAACCGAGTTTTCAATGCATCTATGTGCATAATTCAAATTTGGACTACATGCACATGCTCCAGCGCATATAAATTGGTTGAAAAATCAAATATGTGTCCTTGGGTGCATGCTTAGGTCCCATGCAAGAAATGGGAATGAATTTCAAACACCAGGGCACCGTTGATTGCTGACAAAACATTGAGATGCCTGGTTTTAAATTCTAGTAAATCCAAAACCCGTCTGAAATTCATGAAACTTGGCATTCTATCATGGAGCGGCATTAACATGCCATGGTAAAAAATTTGTCCCATTTGGGGCAGGTTTGGGTATATGCTTCTCACAAACCGGCGCTTCTCACAACAAGCATGATGGTTTTCGCTAGGGAACGTCCCACCTTTGGGGACGAAACGATATCCATTGCCTCTTATTACTTTCAACTTTTTTATTGTGTCAACATTGAACAACAGGAGTGTTGTGTGAATTTTTGTGATTTTTCGGGGTTCATTTGGACATTTTTATGCATTAACTGAGTTTTCAACGCATTTATGTGCATAATTCAAATTGAACTACATGCACATGCTCCAGTGCATATGAATTGGTTGAAAAATCAAATATGTGTCCTTGGGTGCATGCTTAGGTCCCACGCAAGAAATGGAAATGAATTTAAAACACCAGGGCACCGTTGATTGCCAGAAAAACATCGAGATGCCTGGTTCTTAAATTCTAATAAATCGAAAACTCGTCTGAAATTCATGAAACTTGGCATGGTGTTATGGAATGGCACCCGACATGCTGTGGTATTTTTCGTGTCCATTTTGAGAGAAGGCGCATTCGAATAATGATAGCCAACAAAGGCATTTTGAAAAAATAGCTGCCACTTTAATATCTCAAATGTTTGTATAATTCAAACCATGTGCGTTCTGTTAACCATTCATGTGACGCCACTTGTCTTGGTTTTAATGGCTGTAGGAGGTGCCATGCGGACAGCTGCTTGACCTTGACTGAACGGGAGGCGTGCGAGCGTCGTCCTATGAATATGCTGACCAAGAGGCGTGCAAGCTGTCCTTGAATGCGCAGGCTCATCGAGAAGCGTGCGAGCTGTATGCTGCGCAGGCTCACTTGGAAGTGAGCCCTTTGACTTCCATGGCCACCCGCCTTGCTTGCATCCTCTCCATTAATGGCGCCCAAGCCGCTGTTTATTTCGCTTTTTAAATATACAATAATCATCGCAAACATTTTAGTTAGAACACCCGTATGCAAACCAACAGCTTCCCCGGGAAGCCAAGTGAAAATGTGCCGAGCAGGATTTCTGCTGCTCTTGATCGCAAACGTTTTAGATAGAACACCCGTATGCAAAGTGAGAGCAGCGCAGGATTTGTGCATCCCTTCAACGCAAATGATTGTTTTGGATGACCCGTGTGCAACCACGTACAAACAATTTGGTAAGATTTGTCAATCCTTGTAACACTGCGATTTGTCAAAATATGAAGCTAAAAATCACTAGCAGTATCTAATTTTTGCAACTAAAATTAACTAATTAAGCATATATTTCATTCATAGATTAAGCAGTCGTTCTTAATTTATACAAACAGTTCAACTCGACAGCTGAACCGACCAAACTTTTTCCCCATTGTTGTCAACCACGTACTGAAATAACCAGTTCAACTATATATACTAGCTAATGTTAAGTACGTTGTACAGTTCCACCACATCATAGTCAGATGAACTGAACAAAGTAGCCCCTAAATACTACTACTACCGCGGAGGGGATTTGTACTACTTCCGGCTGCCTCTCCTCTGTCGAGCGCGCTTAGTAAGAGGCGGAGGAGGACGAGCCTACGGGCAAGCTGGGAAACCGCAATATGGTGCTTGCCGCTGTTGTAGCTTCAGCGACACTCACCTCGAACGCCCTCTGCCGCTCCAAATGACCCCTCCTGAAGCGGTGGTTCTCCTCGTAGATTCCCTGATACCTCGCCTCTGAGGCGGCGTGTGCCACTGCCACGGAGGCGGTAAAGCTCTTTGCGTGCTCAACGAGGCTTCCTCCTCCTCCCACAGGAACTCGCTGTAGCACGCAAGGTCACTGACGCACGTGCGGGCATCCACCTCCTCCTCCCGCCTTCGGGCAGCAGTGGAGGAGCGGGTGATGACCCCAGCGGTCGACGGTGGGCTGGCAGACACGGCGGCCGACAACGGGGTGGCGGCCACGACTACCACCTCCCGCTTTCGGGCCGCGGTGGCGGACCGGGTGATGGCCACAGTGGCCGGCAGTGCGGTGGTGGCCACGACGGCCACCTCCCGCCTTCGGTCCGTGGCGGCGGAGTGCGCGATGGTCCTGGCTTTCAACGGTGATGTAGCGGCAACGGCGGCCGGCAACAACTGCCGACGGCCACCGACGGTGGAGCGTGTGGTGGGTGTTCCGCGCACACCCAACAGGGACGCCACACGCACTACACTACGCCGGGGACTGCGCCGCCACCGCGGTGTAGCCTCCCAGCTGGAGTTGTCCTCTGATGACGGCGGAGTGGTTGAGCAACGATGGCGGACCGGTGCCATTGGCGATTGTGGGAGAAGCAGACGAGATAAGCTACAGGGAGGGAGGGGAAAATGCGACGTAGGACTCGCCGGCCGTGAGGGTTTTTATAGCAGGCCGGTAAGCATTGGGATTTTGGGGGATTTCATCGAGTGGGCCGGGAAGCTTGCGCGGGAACCTGGGAGGTTGCACGGGAACAGTCTCATCAAAGATTCATTGGCTCCACCGTTTGGCCAAAAGAACGCCCCCGCGCGCTGCACAAGCTTGCATTGTAAGCCGTCTGCGGCAGCGGGGTGACAAGACGTGCGAGAGGTGGACGAAAGGCCACGTACGCATACGGTTAATAAAAAAACGTTTGCGATTTAATTACCTACTATACCACCATCCTGGTTTATAAGTATGATTTAACTAATAAAATAGGAATGCATGTCGCCAAAGATTATATAGTTGGATTTGTATTTGAACATAATTTCCAATTATATAATTTTTAAAACATGCATTAAAATTTTGTTGGTTAAATTTGAGGGCAAACTATGGCACAGAATATAAAGGAGACTACTGACTAGACGGAAGTGGTAGCACATGGCCGCTCTCTACGCAGCGACGCAATTGTTGGCCAGCTTGTAGGCGACCATTTCCTGCCTGTTCAACTGCTCTATGTGTGTGGTTGCTTGCGGTTCAGGCGGCCGCGGCGCGCTCTGCTCGTGTCCCGCCGCGTGCACTCTACTCTCGTGTCCCTCCGAGTGCTCTGCCCTCATCCCTCCACGCGCGCTGCCAGTGTTTGGGGCCGGCGCACGATCACACATGTTCGTGTGCAAGCGATTGCGCCGGGCGCGGCACGAGATGCAGTTACACGCTCCAAAAACTGCCATGCAGACGCGCCGAGAATCCACTCCGACCGGCCCCCTTTTATTCCTATGGCCATTTACCTTCATCTCTCGTCTCACAGGACACAATAAGCACACCCGCGTGGACACATACAGAGAGGACATCCAGCGGTTCCAAGGGCGCTCCCTGTGGCTCCAATGGCGCTCCCAGCGGCCGACGACGACAGCAGCGGGAAATTCACCACGCATAACATAGTGGACACCCACGTGAGGGGGATGGCCCTCTCGGTGGTGTACACGAATGATTCGGTCTCGGTGGAGAGCTCCATTCAATCTATGGAGCAGTTCCTTGCTGAGGACATGTACCGAGTGGTCGGCTTCGACCTCGAGTACACCATCGGTCGTGTCGGGCACGATCAGAAGGTTGTCGTCGCCTAGTTGTGCGTGAGACATGACATCCTCGTCTACCACTACCTCCTTGCCACAAGGCTTTGCGAGCGTTTCTCCAGGTTTATCAATAGCTCCGACTACAGTTTTGCTATGGTGGACACCACCAACGATCTAAAAGCGCTCAAGGTTTCGGACTTGAAATGCCCGAATCTTGTCAACATCCAGCACCACTACAAGGTCTTGGGCGCGACAAAAACAAACTGAACTCCCTGGTTGACCTCGCCTCGGCCATCATCGACCCCTACTACGCGAAGATGAAGGAAGAGAGCAATAAGGACAAGAACGCCTAGCACAGTGTGTGGCATGAGAGACTGGATGAACAATATGTCAAGTACGCGGCCATGGACGCGTACACAAGCTACGAGATGTACACGCGGATCATTGACATTAGGAATTGTTTTCCTCCTGGCCCAGACAAGGGATCGAGCCACATAGCAGTGGCGGGAGCATCACAAGAAGTAGATGACTAGACGATCATTTATCCTACTTTAGAATGCATGCAATTGTTTATTGAGGTGCGTGCTAATGATCTGTATAGTCACTTATGTAATTGGATGTTTATTTCAGTTACATGTATATATATATATGTTATTCTACTGTAGAAAGATAAATTCACACGGCTTATTAGCAGCAATCATTTGTGTTATTATTGGTCTTCGCACACATTTCTGATTACGGACCTGTTTGCCACGTATCACACACACCTTCATCTGGCTGACCGTTTCTTTTGTGTTCCCTAATCATAAACAGTTCATCAGAGTGAGCCGTATGCTCTATATCGCACACGCCTTCATCAGGCTACCCATTTCTTTTGTTCCGCCCCATCGCAAACAGTTCATTGAGCTGAACCGTATGCCCTACATCGCACACACAACTAAAATCTGAACCGTGTTTGATAGCTCCGCCATCGCAAATTTTTTGCATCTTTTTTGACGGTTCTTTTACACCACTGTTTGCGATTATGGCATCGCACATAGTTTCATCGAAGGGTCTATGATCGTAGTGTCGCATTTGGACCATCCTGCAGTAGTGATTCACTTTAAATAGGGCACCATCTAAATATGCTGAGATGACACTGTATGAACTGTGGTTTGGCAAGAAACCTAAGCTATTGTTTCTTTAAGTTTGGGGTTGCAATGGTTATGTGAAAAAGCTTCAGCCTGATAAGCTTGAACCCAAGTCGGAGAAGTGCGTCTTCAATGGATACCCAAAAGAAACTGTTGGGTACACCTTCTATCACAGATCCGAAGGCAAGATCATTGTTCCTAAGAATGGATCCTTTCTAGAGAAGGAGTTTCTCTTGAAAGAAGTGAGTGGGAGGAAAGTAGAACTTGATGAGGTAATTGTACCTTCTCTCGAATTGGAAAGTAGCTCATCACAGAAAACCGGTCTCGTGATGCCTACACCAACTAGAGAGGAAGCTAATGATAATGATCTTAAAACTTCAGATCAAGTTACTACCGAACCTCTTAGGTCAACCAGAATATGTTCCGCTCCAGAGTGGTATGGTAATCCTGTTCTGGAAGTCATATTATGATAATCCTATGAAATATGAGGAAGCGATGATGAGCCTAGATTCCGCAAAATGGCTTGAGGCCATGAAATCTGAGATGGGATCCATGTATGAGCCCAGATTCCGCAAGCCATAGAGAATAAATGGATCTTTAAGAAGAAGACTTACGCTGATGGTAATGTTACTGTCTGCAAAGCTCGACTTGTCACGAAAGGTTTTTCACAAGTTCAAGGAGTTGACTACGATGAGACTTTCTCACCCGAAGCGATGCTTAAGTTTGTCCGAATCATGTTAGCAATTGCCGCATTTTATGATTATTAAATCTCGCAAATGGACGTCAAAACTGCATTCCTTAATGGATTTCTCAAAGAAGAGTTGTATATGATGCAACCATAAGGTTTTGTCGATCCTAAAGGTGCTAACAAAGTGTGCAAGCTCCAGCGATACATTTATGGACTGGTGCAAGCATCTCGGAGTTGGAATATATGCTTTGATAGTGTGACCAAAGCATATGGTTTTATACAGACTTTCGGAGAAGCCTGTATTTACAATAAAGTGAGTCGGAGCTCTCTAGTATTTCTAATATTATATGTGGATGACATATTGTAGATTGGAAATGATACAAAATTTCTGGGTAACATAAAAGGATATTTAAATAAGAGTTTTTCAATGAAAGACCTCGGTGAAGCTGCTTATATATTAGGCATCAAGATCTATAAAGATAGATCAAGACGCTTAATTGGACTTTCACAAACCACATACCTTGATAAAGTTATGAAGAAGTTCAAAATGGATCAGTCAAAGTAAGGGTTCTTGCATGTGTTACAGGGTGTGAAGTTGAGTCGGACTCAATGCCTGACCACTGCAGAAGATAGAGAGTAAATGGAAGTCATTCCCTATGCATTAGCTATAGGTTCTATCATGTATGCTATGTTGTGTACCAGACCTGATGTGTGCCTTGCTATAAGTTTAGAAGGGAGGTACCAAAGTGATCCAGGAGTGGATAACTGGACATCGGTCAAGAACATCTTGAAGTACCTGAAAAGGACTAAGGATATGTTTCTCGTTTATGGAGGTGACAAAGAGCTCATCGTAAATGGTTACGCCGATGCTAGCTTTGACACTGATCTAGATGATTCTAAGTCACAGACTGGATACATATTTATATTGAATGGTGGAGCTATCAGTTGGGGCAGTTCCAAGCAAAGCTTCATGGTGGGATCTACGTGTGAAGCGAAATACATAGCTGCTTCGGAAGCAACAAATGTAGGAGTCTGGATGAAGTAGTTCATTTCTGATCTAGGTGTAATACCTAGTGCATCGGGTCCAATGAAAATCTTTTGTGACAATACTGCAGCAATTGCCTTGGCGAAGGAATCCAGATTTCAAAAAAGAACCAAACACATCAAGAGACGCTTCAACTCCATCCGTGATCAAGTCAAGGAGGGAGACATAGAGATTTGCAAAATACATACATATCTGAATGTGGCAAACCCGTTGACTATGCCTCTTCCACTAGCAAAACATGATCAACACCCAGACTCTAGGGGTGTTATAATCATTACAATGTAATCTAGATTATTGACTCTAGTGGAATTGGGAGACTGAAGGAAATATGCCCTAGAGGCAATACTAAAGTTGTTATTTATATTTCCTTATATCATGATAAATGTTTATTATTCATGCTAGAATTGTATGAACTAGAAACTTGATACATGTGTGGATACATAGACAAAACACAGTGTCCCTAGTAAGCCTCCATTAGACTAGCTCGTTAATCAAAGATGGTTAAGTTTCCTAACCATAGACATGAGTTTCCATTTGGTAAATGGGATCACATCATTAGGAGAATGATGTGATGGACAAGACCCGTCTTTTAGCTTAGCATAATGATCGTTAAGTTTTATTGCTATTGCTTTCTTCATGTCAAATACATATTCCTTTGACTATGAGATTATGCAACTCCCGGATACTAGAGGAATACCTTATATGTTATCGAACTTCACAACGTAACTGGGTGATTATAAAGATGCTCTACGGGTGTCTCTGAAGGTGTTTGTTGGGTTGGCATAGATCGAGATTAGGATATTTGTCACTCCGAGTATCGGAGAGGTATCTCTGGGCCCTCTCGGTAATGCACATCATAATAAGCCTTGCAAGCAATGTGACTAATGAGTTAGTTGCGGGATGATGCATTACGGAACGAGTAAAGAGACTTTCCGGTAACAAGATTGTACTAGGTATGAAGCAAGTAACATACCGATGACAAAGGGAATAACGTATATTGTCATTACGGTATGGCCGATAAAGATGTTCATAGAATATGTAGGAACCAATATGAGCATCCAGTTTCAGCTATTGGTTATTGACTGGAGAGGTGTCTCGGTCATGTCTACATAGTTCTCAAACCCATAGGGTCCGCACGCTTAACGTTCGATGACGATTTTGTATTATATGAGTTATGTGATTTGGTGACAAAATGTTGTTCGGAGTCCCAGATGAGATCATGGACATGAAGAGGAGTCTCGAAATGGTTGCGAGGTAAAGTTTCATATATAGGACGATGATATTCGGACACCGAAAGTGTTTCGGGGCATATCGGGTGCATATCGGAGTACCGGGTGGTTACCGGAACCCCCCGGGGGAATAATAAGCCTTATGGGCAATAGGAAGGAAGCACACCAGCCCACAAGGGGTGGCGCGCCCCCTAAGGATGGAGGCCGAATAGGAGAAGTAGGTGGGGGTTCGGCCCCACTTTCCTTCCTCCCCCCTCTTCCCTTTTCCCCCTTTTGGTAAAAGGAAAGGGGGAGGCCGAATTGGACTAGGGGCCCAAGTAGCATTCCTCCTACTTGGGCGCCACCTTGGCTGCCTCTCGTCCCCTCCAACCTATATATACGTGGGGGGGCACCGCTAGGAGATACAACATTGATTCCTAGCTGTATGCGGCGCCCTCTTCCATAGTTTATGCCTCAGGTCATATTGTCGTAGCGCTTAGGCGAAGCCCTGCGCGGATCACTTCACCATCACCGTCACCACGCTGTCGTGCTGACGAAACTCTCCCTCGACACTTTGCTGGATCAAGAGTTCGAGGGACGTCATCGAGCTGAATGTGTGAAGAACTCGAAGGTGCCATACATTCGGTGCTTGATTGGTCAGAACGAGAAGAAGTTCGAATACATCAACCGCGTTGTCAAACGCTGCCGCTACCGCTTTCAGTCTACGAGGGTACATGGACACACTCTCCCCCTCTCATTGCTATGCATCTCCTAGATAGATCTTGCGTGAGCATAGGATTTTTTTTGAAATTGCATGCTGCGTTCCCCAACAAAGAGATCATTTTGGCCTGTCCTTTGCCACAAAAGGATTGGGATACCTTCCTGCACATTATTTATCGTTATCTTTACTTGCTCATTACAAATTATCTTGCTATCAAAGTACTTGTTACCGACTATTTCAGTGCTTGTAGAAAATACCTTGCTGAAAACCACTTGTCATTTCCTTCTGCTCCTCGTTGGGTTCGACACTCTTACTTATGAAATGACTAGGATTGATGACCTATACTTGTGGGTCATCAAGGCTCTTTTATGGCACTGTTGATGGGGAGTGAAGCGCTCTTGGGAAGTGGAAATTGGTAAGGAAAAATTATTACTACATGCTGAAATTTATTGTTACTAGTTACTATGGATAGTCATCCTTTGGTGGGTTTGTTCGGGGTATCTTCACCTCGACCGAAAGCACAACTTGTTGCCCCTCAACCTACTACACCTACTGAAAATATTGGTTATAAAATCCCTTCAGGTATGATAGAACAACTGCTAGCTAATCCTTATGCAGAAGATGGAACTGAATATCCCGATATGCACTTGATATATGTGGATGAAATTTGTGGATTATTTAAGCTTGCAGGTTTATCCGGAGATGAAGCTAAGAAGAAGGTTTTCCCTTTATCTTTGAAGGGAAAAGTGTTGACATGGTATAGTCTATGCGATGATATTGGATCTTGGAACTGGAATTGATTGAAATTGGAATTTCACCAAAAAATATCCTATGCGTCCAGTTCATCATGATCGGAATTATATAAATAATTTTTGGCCTCGTGAAGGAGAAAGTATCGCTCTAGCTTTGGGGAGGCTTAAGTCAATGTTATATTCAGTCCCCAATCATCACTACTGGAATCAGGATCTTTGCCGTCAGCCAGCTCTTTGTCGTCAGCTAGCTGATGGCAAAGAAGCTCTTTGCCAGAAGCTAAAGGTAAGCTGACGGCAAAGAACATGTTTGCCGTCAGCAAGCTCTTTGCGGTTAGCTAGCTGACGGCATAGAAGCTTTGCCTTCCTCTAGCAGACGGCAAAGAGGGAGGGTTGCCCACTAGCGAGAATCACATAACGGCCACTTTCTTTGCCGTCCGATAGCAGATGGCAAAGCTTCTTTGCCGTCCTCTAGCGGACAGCAGAGAAAGTGGCCAACCTAACGTCCGTTAGCTAGGCTCTTTGACGTCTGCTAGAAGACGACAAAGAGTTGTGACCTAACTAAAAAGCGGCCAGCGCGCCGCCCCACCCCTCTCTCAATCCGCTCTCTCTCTCCTACTCGAGCCGTCGCCGCCTCCCACCCCTGCCGCCGCCCCTAACCTGCGCCGCCACCCCTGGCGCCGGCCGACCGCGCAACCCCCGTCACCGGCCGCCTAGCACTGCCCCGCCCCGAGCCGTTGCCACCCGGCCGCACCACCCCGCCCGCCTGGCTGCCCCGCCCCCATCCCGAGTCGCCGACCGCCCTGCACCGCCCCGCCCCCGTCCCGAGCCACCGCCACCCGGCCGCGCTGCGCCGCGCCGCCATCGCCAAAGCTGAGGTGCTTCTTTGTTGCATCGACGAGCATGGTAGCGGGATGGAAGACTTTGATGATGCTCAGGACTCGGACGATGAGATGGAGGAATTTGCAAAGGCCTCCAATGAAATATTGGAGTCTTGAAAACGTCCTCTCCACGAGCACACTGAGCTTTGTGAGCTGGATGCCATCTCACAAATAATGGCTCTGAAGGCTCAATTCAACTTGGGCAGAGAATGCTATGGCGCAATGATGACAGTATTTGGACGTTTTCCACCCAAAGGCCATGTACTACCTGCAAACATGTACCAGCCAGATAAAATCCTCCGTGCTCCTAAGATGCCCTATGAGAAGATACATGCCTGTGAGAAAGGATGTGCCTTATTTAGGCTTCAGTATGTGGACTTGAACTATATATTGTCCCATTTGCAAGTCATCCAGGTATGTTATGGTAGACAACGGTATGGGTGAGAAGAGCACACCAAAATCCCAGTTAATGTTCTTTGGTATATGACAATCGTACTAAGACTTCAACATCTTTTCATGGTCAAAGAGACGGCCAGACAGATAACATGGCACAAAACAGGCAAAACAACCCAACTAGATGCACATGGGAAGCTGATGATGGTGCACATATCGGACGGGGAAGCATGGAAGAGCTTCGATGCATTACATGATGACAAAGCGGCAGATCTGAGGCATCCTCGAGTCGGCATCAGCACGGATGGGTTCGGTGTGTTTGGTTTGACGGCAGCCCAATACAGTTGTTGGCCCATATTTGTCTTTCCACTCAATCTCCCCCGGACAGATTATGCAAAGAAAGAACATTTTCCTGATGTTGATAATTCCAGGGCCCAACTATCCAGGGACGAATATGAATGTGTAAATGCAGCCGTTGAAGGACGAATTGCAGGAAGCCTAGGATAATGGGTTCAAGACATACGACGCCTTTAGCAAACGGAACATCATAATGCATGTCTGGTACATGTACTTGACGCATGACTTGCCAGTGTATGCGCTATTCGTTGGCTGGTGTGTGCATGGAAGGTTCCCATGCCCCACATGGAAGGGAGCTCTTGAGTTTCGTTGGCTTCAGGCCGGTCGCAAGTTTTCTTGATTCAACATTCATAGACAGTTCCTGGATCCCCGCCATAAGATCAAGAAAGACAAGAAGAACTTCACGAGAGGTAGAGTTGTCAAAAACAACGCACCACCTGCGTTGACAGGCCAAGAAACCCTGGATCAGTTAAACGCTCTCGAGCCAGATCCAGAGCATCCAGGGTACTTCAAGGGGTATAATTCGAAACACGCCTGGAGTCACAAGACATGCTTGCGGGATCTGCCTTACTTCAAAGACCTCCTTTGCCCACACAACATCGACGTGATGCACACTGAGAAGAATATCGCCGAGACACTTTTTGGTACATTGTTCGGCATAGATGGGAAGTCAAAGGATAATACTAAGGCTAGAGTCGATCTGGAGGCGCTATGTGATAGGCCGTTACAAAACATGAAAGAATCGGAAGGAAAGTAGAACTGGACGAAGCCAAAGGCATGGTTCAATCTTGGAAGGCCAGCTATGATGGAAATTATCTTGTGGGTGCAACAGTAGTTGATGTTCCCTGATGGGTATGTAGCGAATCTAAAGAGGGGAGTGAGTCTTGATAAATTGAAGATATTTGGTCTCAATAGTCATGATTGGCACATATGGATTGAGCGGGTAATGCCGGTGATGTTGTGTGGCTTCATCCCTGAGGATGAAAGGCTAGTACTGGCAGAGCTGAGCTATTTCTTCTGTGTTCTTTGTGCGAAAGAACTATCTCCTGACCTGCTAGAAGAAATGGAAGAGTTTGGCGCCGGAGTTGATCTGCAAGTTAGAGAAGATCTTTCCGCCGGGCTTCTTTAATCCAATGCAGCACTTGATTTTGCATCTCCCAACCGAGGCAAGATTGGGGGGTCGTGCAAAATCTTTGGTGCTACGCCACGGAGAGGATGCATAAGACACTACGAGCAAAATGTAAGAATAAACTTAGAATTGAAGCATCGATGGCTGAGGCATTCATTACTGAGGAGGCGGCAAACTTCGTGACAACACACTACGAAGCCAAAAATCTCATTTGCATAATCCGAAACCTCGGTACAATGGCGACGAACCTAAAAAGGGTGGATCCAACCTCAGCCTATTCAAAGGGGTTCTTGCACCAGGCGGTGTTTCTAATTCCTTAACGTTGGATTTCGAAGAATGGCAGATCATTTCGTTGTATATCTTCACCAACCTAACAGAAGTGTGACCTTACATCGAGTAAGTTCTCGGTACATTGTTTCACAACTTCTAATTCCTTTGAACTGCTCTTATTCATAGATAAATTTGATACGATCGATACGTCGCCAAATTCTCGTATGGAGCGGTGATCCAAAAGATTCCGTCGAATAGTATGAGCTTCTAGCAAAGCATGGAGGCGGCTATCCCGGTTTCATCTCTTGGTTCAAACAAACGGTAATTTCCATTAGACCATTTCATTTCTTCGTCTATTTTGTGGCTAATGCAAGAATCCCTTTCATATTAAACTTGTAGGCTAATTCATAGTTAATGGACGCTGAATTGAGACAAGTCGTTAATGGTTTTGACTTTAAGGTCCGTTCATTTGACAAATATGACATCAACGGGTATCTCTTTCATACCTATGACAAAGAGCTATCTATGGCTGACCGAAAGTCTACAAAATGTTGTGTCTCTGCTATCGGCGAAGGAGATACCGAGTATTATGGAAGAGTTGAAGCAATTTATGAACTTCAATTCTATGGTGCAAACCCACCAAACGTCGTATTCTTCAAATGTTATTGGTTCCAGCCGAAGGAGACTAGAAGGACTCATGAACATTTAGGGCTAGTGGAAATCAAACAAAGCACCCATTTGGATGTTCCCGATGTCCATATTATGGCTCAATAGGCAACCCAAGTTTCCTATCTACCGTGGGCCTGTCAAAGTGATCCAAATCTCAATGGTTGGGATGTCATTTATGAAGTGCCGCCACGTGTTAGACCACCTCCCCCAATGAAGAGGATTATGAACCTCACATTAACCCAAACACATATGAAGGAGAATTCTTCCAAGAAACACGTCTTTCCAAAAAACATTTCAAGGACCGCTCTACTTCACCCCAAAACATTGAAGCAGACAACGATAGTGAACCCGACTTCACCCTTGAGCCGGAACAAGAAGAGCCTGAACTAGAAGAGGTTACTGATGCAGATGACCTGTCAATGATTGACCCATTACGTAAAGGTGGCCTTCCACATGATGATGCATTTATTAATGATGATGATGAGCACGTCATTACCGATAGTGATGACGATGATGCATTTATTGATCCCAGAGCATTTTGTCGGTGTCAAAACCGGCGGATCTCGGGTAGGGGGTCCCGAACTGTGCGTCTAGGCAGGATGGTAACAGGAGGCAAGGGACACGAAGTTTTACCCAGGTTCGGGCCCTCTTGATGGAGGTAAAACCCTACGTCCTTCTTGATTAATATTGATGATATGGGTAGTACAAGAGTAGATCTACCACGAGATCGAAGAGGCTAAACCCTAGAAGCTAGCCTATGGTATGATTGTTGTTCTGTATGTTGTCCTACAGACTAAAACCCTCCGGTTTATATAGACACCGGAGAGGGTTAGGGTTACACAAAGTCGGTTACAATGGTAGGAGATCTGCATATCCGTATCGCCAAGCTTGCCTTCCACGCCAAGGAAAGTCCCTTCCGGACACGGGACGAAGTATTCAATCTTGTATCTTCATAGTCCCAGAGTTCGGCTGAAGGTATAGTCCGGCCATCCGGACACCCCCTAATCCAGGACTCCCTCAGTAGCCCCTGAACCAGGCTTCAACGATGACAAGTCCGGCGCGCAGTTTGTCTTCGGCATTGCAAGGCGGGTTCCTCCTCCAAGTACTTCATAGAAGATTTTGAACACAAAGATAGTGTCCGGCTCTGCAAAATAAGTTTCCACGTATTGCCATAGAGAGAATAATATTTACACAAATCTAATCGGCTGACGTATTCTGTAGTGAGACGCACCACGGCCAAGCCTTTATTTGAATCGTTTTATTATCCCACCTCAGCGTCTCACGCGAGGTGGTTTCCTTGGCACGTCTTGTTAAAGCAGAGATCGTGTCCCCTTATTCCGGGATTCTCATCAATACGGGCATGGGTAACCCAACCGCTTCTAGGACTCCTAGACTATAGGCAAGTCCAAAACGGCCACGGAGAGGACGCTCGATATTCACCCTCTTTATAAAGGGACAAGGCTCTTACTTTTTCCCTCCCGTGCTCAATCGAATCCTTCCCCCACCTCAAGCTAAAACACCCAAGGTTCAGGTCAGGTGCTCCGAACCTTCAATCATGTCCGGATCTAGCCTTCAAGGCCGATGGGTGCCTTCCTCCATCATGGAAGAAGACAACAAAAAGTTGAGGGAGGCCAGATATCTGACCGCCGAGGTTGTGCATCGGCTGCCTGCCCGAGGGCAGGCCGTCCCCTCCCCCGAACCCAACGAGAACGTCGTGTTCATCTCCCACTTCCTCCGAGGTCTAGGCCTTGCTCTGGATCCTTTCGTCGGGGGCTTGATTTTTTATTACGGGCTAAATTTCCATGATCTAGCTCCGGACTCCTTTCTTCATATCACGACATTTATTGTCATGTGTGAGGCCTTCCTCCGGGTTACCCCTCACTTTGGCCTGTGGCTCAAGACCTTTGAAGTAAAGCCGAAGATGATCAAGGGGCAACACGCAGCGTGTGGAGGTGCCTCAATATGCAAGATGACGGGAGCTCCATGGCCCAAAGGTTCCATTCCAGAGGTGTCTGAATTGTGGCAACATGAGTGGTTCTACATCATGGCTCCTAGAAGTGCCAAGTGGGCGGCCGCCCCAGTTTTCCGCTCGGGCCCTCCACCACAACTGATGTCATGGATCAGCAGAGGTCTGAGCTGGGGTCCAGCCAAGGACGTGCCTATACTGCAAAGCCGCATTCGAGATCTCTTCAATGGAGATTTTAGTTTGGTTGCGGTAATACAAGTTATGCTGGTTCGTCAAGTCCAGCCTTGCAAACGCCGCCCCCTTCGCTTGTGGGAGTTCAATCCCGAGGGACCGCATGTCATTCAAAATTTCCTCGGCCTGACGCACGAGGATATGTACAAGTCGTTCTTCGGACCTCAGGTAGAGTGTCCAGAAATTACCGAGGACGTGGGCCTGAGCAGTAACTGCGCCGCCGAACAGGTGAGGAATCTTCCGGCCGAACATACTATCTCTCACTTGTTATGAAGTTATTTCTGAGAGTTTGCTTTTTGACCAGGACTGGCTAACAAAGGCGAAGTTGATTCGGTGTTCGGCCCCCCTCCCTGAGGGTTTGGAGAATCCGGTATTGGAAAAGATGCTCCAGGTCGCACCTTGCCCGGAGCCCTTGAAGGAAGATACTGGGGAGGATAACACGGGCGGACGCGGGCCCCCAACGCTGCCCATTCTAACCGAGGGAGCGAGCGTCTCCATGAAGGAAGACGACCGGAGGAGGAAAAGGACTGTGCCCGGGGATTCGGAAGCCGAAGCTTCCAAACGGGAGAAGAAGTCTCCCACAGAGGGTCCTACCTTGGGGGGTGCTTTTGCCACACAAAGTCCGCGGGGGGATCAATTCTCCAGCGAGTCGTAAGTGGCCCGAAATACTTTAATAGTACATGTATGCCATCTTTCTCTTTTGAGAAAACAACCACCGCATATATCTTTGCAGTTCGGGCCTTAGCCCCTCTCAAATGAGCTCGTCTTCGAGGGATCTTCTTCCAGAGATGATGGAGAGCGAAACGCCTCGTCCGGACTCCTCCGCTCCGGAAGCGGGCGACCCCGTAGTGTCGTCGTGGAGGGCCTCTCCGGGTCCGGTGAGGCCAGAAGATAATCCCATTGACCCTCGAAGCTCCCAGTGTCCGGCTCCCGAAGAGAGCGGAAAAAAGAGTCCGGCACTGTCTGGTGTACGATCGGATGTTCTGAGGGAGTTGGTGGGGCGGGCAGCCATCTCAGATGAACACCATGTGCTGATGAATACGGTGATGGAGAGAATCTTGTCCGCCGAAAGCGGATTGCATGAAGCTTTTATGAGTCTACTGACAGGCTTTGAGGTACGTAGAATAACGTATTATAGTCATGCACATGCTAGGTGTGCCCTGTGTAGATAGTAGCCCTTGAGACTCTGGTTGTCATCGGAAACAACGACGAATAGAGGATCATATTCCCAGATAATAACCATACTGCCTCTATGTGCAGGTGATGGAAGCTCCAGTGGCTAGCCGGACTAGCGAGTTTGCCCATTTAAAACGGCAGTTGGATGCGGCAGACGCCGACATCGAGCTTGTTAACAAAAGGCTTGACGAGGCACAGGGTAAGTGTCATTATCTGGTAAACGCCACATAGTAAGAGCAGCATGATGCCAGTATCTTTAATATGTTGTGACTGCAGATGGAGCTGCCACTGTTGAAGCCTTGCGGGCAGAACTTGCCCGAGCCAAGGAACAAGCGAGGTTTAGTAATGCAGCTGCTTTGAAGGCGGCTGAAGAGTTGAAAACCGAGAAGGCCGCGCATGGCGAGAGCCGAGATAAGATGGCCAAGATGGCCATAGAATTAAAAGCCGCCGCCGTCCGTTGCCGGGTTCTTGAAAAGGAAAACCTAGCGAAGGAATCGGACCTTGAGAGGGATGCTGCAACGAGAAAAGACGTCCGCTCTGCTATGAGGGCGAAGAAAGAGGAGCTTCGGGAAGCCGGGGATATTGTAGCTGGGAAATCCTTTATGTTGCGGAGGAAGTTCAGAGATCCACGGTATGCCTCTCTGGATCGGCTGTGGTGTTCGGAGGATGTGTATATGGATTTGGTGGCGAGCGCTGCCGATGCGGCCAAGTACTTCCAGGGTCAGACGGACCGTCAAGTGGACCAGCTGTTTTGGACACAATTCCATTCTCCCGAGCGTCCGCTTTCATTGACTGACCAATTATCTGAATGGGCCGAACTGAATAGGTTGTCCGGACTCGCCATGAGGTCTGTTGTGGATCAGCTATGGCCGGAAAGGCTAAAACCAAACAGCTATTTCATCTTGGTGCACTAGCTCCTTGACGTGGTGCCGCGCATTAATGCGGTGAAGAGGTCGGCGTGCATAGAGGACTCACGGATGGCCTTTGCCCGTGTTAAAGCATACTGGGCGGAGATGGATGCTACCACTGTTGCAACGCGGGATTCGGCCATAGGTCGAATGGCTGCTGAGCACTACTTTGAAGAAGTTCTTGAGGGTGCTCGTTTGATAGAGACCCAGTGCTCAAAAAATATTATGTTTGAGTGATATGTAATCTCATTGTAAGCGAAATGCTTTTATAAATTTTTATGAGGCTATTTTTATACTTTTGCCTGAAAGTAATATGATGCCTCCTGGGCGGCCGTTTATGTATACATGTGTATAACCTGAAAGATTCTAGCCGTCGGCTTCAACCCCCACGCATATAATGCGGAGGTGCTCGCAAAAAACACACGTTCACACTTAACCCAATGTCTTGGTCCTATTAAGGAGGTGATAGCGGAGCGAGCGAGGCAACCGGACTATAATGCTTTAGCACTTTCACTTAGCCATAGGAGTTTGACAGTGGGGCTACTAGATAGCCCCTGGTGGCTCCGCACTCTCTCGATCCCGGGGTGCGTACATGCCTAGACGGAAAACGGCCCTTCGTTAAGGCGGAGGAATTCTAACATTCCAAGAGGTCATCGAGTGGTTGACTAGTCTCACGCTATATCATGACAGTCAGTTTTTGGCTTTCTCTACTAAGGTGCTCGTCCGGATGAACCAGGGCACAATCGCAGTAGTTCTCCTGGTGCTACCTTAGCGGTAAAGCGGAACGTAAGGCACCAAAACACAGGAGCCGGGCAAACCCAACATTTGACCAAAGACAATGATTCGGAGCTGATGCATATAAGGCCAAACTTGTGACGTCGAACACTCCCTAAGGTATTCAGTCTTTGTGGTATAAACCGGGCCTAAATAATGGCCTTTGTAAGAAGCCCCTTGTGTCCAGGTATGTGCATTGTTCTGGCGTGGCCACATGCCAAGACGTCAGCATCCTTCTCAACGGTGGATATGTATCAACAAGAGACAGTAAAAAAGGTTTACGCAGGGTCTTAATCTAAAAAGAATCCTTGGAGCGGGTCCTTGCTGCACGTCTGCGCCTGTGTCTCCGTTGTGCCGTATCCTGGACGGGTGTAGCACGATGATCGTCTGTAAAAGAGAGGAATTTAGGTGAAAAAGTTGTCGTGCAAAAAGATAGTTTTTAAAGAAACCATGTATAATTCAAGATGAGAAAAAATTGCCACTTGTCTGCGTGTGTTGAGCCCCTTGTATTGACAACTAGGGGTGTGACCACTTATTCGGTATAAATAGCGGCGCCGGACTTGATTAATTGTGTCTGAGGTCTTGATGACCTATTGGGTGCTTTCGCTGGTCCGGGCGCCTTTAATGTGCGTCTGCCAAGGCAGCCGCACTCTCTTCGGCGCGCAGAGATCGCTTGATATTTCCTTTCACTGAAATGATGCCACATGGACTGGGCATCTTGAGTGTGAGGGAGGCGTAGTGTGGTATTGCATTAAAGTGAGCAAAAGCTTCGCGTCCGAGCAGTGCTTGATAGCCACTTTGGAACGGAGCGACGTGGAAGGTTAAATGCTCGCGATGGAAATTATCGGGGGGGGGGGGGGGGGAAAAAAATTTGTAAAAGGGGGGGGGGGGGGGGGGGGGGGGGGGGGGGGGGCGAATATAACTTGTAATAGGAGGGAGCCCGTACAACAAGCCCCTGGGCCTGGCGTTAATCCTTTAAAGGTAGTATTGCTGTGGCGAATTTTTGTTGGGTCTAACCCCATCCCACGGATTGTATCCTGATATATTAGGTTTAGACTGCTGCCACCGTCCATCAAGACTCGTGTGAAGTGATGTCCACCAATTATTGGGTCTAATACCAGGGCGGCCCATCCTGCGTGTTGGATACTTGCTGAGTAATCGCGATGGTCGAAAGTGATCGGTTGAGACGACCAGTGGCAGGACTTCTCGGTGACAGGCACTTGGGTATATTTTCCTGGGAGTGCCGCGTTGTTTTTTCCCTTGATCACGTGTAATACGTTTACTGTTTTGACTTCTGGTGGAAATTTCTTTTGTTCCCCAGTGTCTTGCTTGGGAGGCTCGTCCTCGTCTTGACTTGGTGTATCCTCCCCCTTGTGTACGGCGTTGAGCTTGCCGGACTGCTTGAAGACCCAACATTCTCTGTGGGTATGATTAGCCGGTTTACCAGGGGTACTATGGATCTGACATACTTGGTCCAGAATTTTGTTGAGGCTGGACAGTTCATCCCTGGTGCCTTTAGAGGGCGGCTTTTGCTGACCTGGCCGAGAGCTTTTGAATCCGGCGTTTACTGCCGTGCCCTTCATGTTGTCTTGTTTATTCTGGCGTTTGGTATTGCTGTTGCGCCGTGATTTCCCGTTTCCATCTCTAACTTCATATGTACTGGGGTCGCTGGTGCTGCATCTGGCTAGCCAGCTGTCCTCACCCGTGCAAAAGCGGGTCATGAGGTTTGTTAATGCGGCCATCGTTCTCGGATTATTTTGGCCGAGGTGTCTGGCGAGCCATTCGTCACAGACGCTATGCTTAAAAGCTGCCAAGGCTTCGGCGTCCGGACAGTCGACAATCTGGTTCTTTTTAGTAAGAAACCTGGTCCAAAGCATTCGGGCTGACTCTCCGGGCTGTTGAGTTATATGACTCAAATCGTCCGCATCCGGGGGTCGGACATAAGTCCCTTGAAAATTTGCCCGAAAGGTGTCTTCGAGCTCTTCCCAACTTCCAATGGAGCTTTCGGGGAGGCCTTTAAGCCAGTGACGAGCTGGCCCTTTGAGCTTGAGGGGTAAGTACTTGATGGCGTGGAGATCAACTCCTCGATCCATATGGATATGAAGGATGTAGTCCTCAATCCAGACCCCAGGGTCTGTTGTTCCGTCGTATGCCTCTATGTTTACGGGTTTGAATCCCTCTAGAAATTCATGGTCCAGTACCTCATCGGTGAAACATAGGGGGTGTGCGGCACCCCTGTAGTTGGGTGTACCGCGTTGTTCGGATGTTTGTTGTGTTGCATTGTATGTTGGGGCGCGCTTGCGTGGTCCATAGATGGATCTTGTTGCGCCGTCCTTTGGGTGCGAGCCCTCGCATGGGTCGCGTGTTGTATTGTGAGTGGCGTTGTATGCCGCTCTGTGTTGGTAGAGGGGTCGTTTATCCAGCCAGGTGGCTGCTTTGATATTTGGTTGTGGGGGGTCTGAGGCCTCCTCATCGAATTCAGGTAGCAGCTTCCGCTTTGGGTAGCTCTTGGAGGGGCGATTGTCGCCGTACCTCGCTGCTGTGTTGAGTATTTTACTCCATCTGAATTGCGGTGTGTCTTGCGCAGCCTTGAGCCTTTGCTTCTATTTTTTAAGACTCCTCGCGGTGGCAACAAGCCTTTTACGGGCATTCTGCTGCTCCGGGTGCCTGTCCGGTGTTATATCGTCCGGACCATTATCCTTGATAGAATTTGTTTATTCAGTTTGATTATCCGGATTGCCACTGTCCGGCAGCAGTTCGCCCTGCTCCAGCGATGGGTCTATGTGATCGTTATTTTTGTCGAGGCGGGATTTGGGGCGGCGCTTGCATCGCCGTTTTGACTGCTTCTCGAGGGAACAAGCCTTCGGTGCGTCCTCCCGCTCCTCGTCGTCATCTTTTGGTGCGTCCACCATGTATACGTCATATGACGAGGTGGCTTTCCAGGGCTTAGTAGGCGCTGGTTCTTCATTGTCTCCTTCATCGGCGTCCATACCGTCGATGTCTTCAGAGTCGAAGTCAAGCATGTCGGTTAAATCGTCGACAGTGGCTACAAAGTGGGCGGTGGGTGGGCTTTGAATTTCTTCATCGTCCGTATCCCAACCTTGCTGACCGTAGTCTGGCGAGGGCTCTCCTGATAAAGAGAGAGACTTTAGTGTCTTCAGAATATTGCCAAAAGGCGAGTGCTGAAAGATGTCCGCGGCAGTAAACTCCATGATCAGCGCCCAATCGGATTCGATCGGCAGGGGCGCAGAGAGTCCGAAGTCCGGAGAGGAGTCCGGCTCCTTGGAGTCACGAGTCTCGTGGAGTGCGGGGCTGGTGTTTGGCTCGATCGCTGTTGGGATCGCAGCCCCCGAGGCGGCGTCCAACCACCCCTCCTCGATCGGCGCAGTTGGCTCCGAATTAAAGGTCGAAGCTGATGCGGGTGCGGCCTCCAGGGCACTGTTCGGCGGCAGAGCTAGATCATGCTCGTCGTGACAGTGCGGTGCGCTCGGCAGTGGCTCAAATCCGTCGAGGATCAAGTCCCCGCGGATGTCAGCCATGTAGTTTAAACTTCCAAATCTGACCTGATGGCCAGGGGCATAGCTTTCGATCAGCTCCAGATGGCCAAGTGAATTGGCCCGCAGTGTGAAGCCGCCGAAGACGAAGATCTGTCCGGGGAGGAAGGTCTCACCCTGGACTGCATCGCTATTGATGATCGTAGGATCCATCAAGCCTGACGGCTATGACACAGAGGAACTCTCAATGAAAGCACCAATGTCGGTGTCAAAACCGGCGGATCACGGGTAGGGGGTCCCGGACTGTGCGTCTAGGCAGGATGGTAACAGGAGGCAAGGGACACGAAGTTTTACCCAGGTTTGGGCCCTCTTGATGGAGGTAAAACCCTACTTCTTGCTTGATTAATATTGATGATATGGGTAGTACAAGAGTAGATCTACCACGAGATCGGAGAGGCTAAACCCTAGAAGCTAGCCTATGGTATGATTGTTGTTCTGTATGTTGTCCTACGGACTAAAACCCTCCAGTTTATATAGTCATCGGAGAGGGTTAGGGTTACACAAAGTCGGTTACAATGGTAGGAGATCTGCATATCCGTATCGCCAAGCTTGCCTTCCACGCCAAGGAAAGTCCCTTCCGGACACGGGACGAAGTCTTCAATCTTGTATCTTCATAGTCCAGGAGTCCGGCTGAAGGTATAGTCCGGCCATCCGGGCACCCCCTAATCCAGGACTCCCTCACATTTATTGAACCCAACGATCCAGAATACTATTAGGTATTCAATTTTTTATGTTGTACTTTATTTATATAGTTACTTGTATGATTGTATGATTTATATAGTTACTTTTATAATTTTCTTACTTTGTATGATTGTTTCTTATACATAGTGCCATGGTATTGATGTCCATCCTCGTCGGCCCTCGCCCACTTTATGATTCGAATGTGGTAAATTCTCTTTCATAGCTATTTGTTGCATTTCGCATTTATGAAAATTATGGCCATCAAGTTGACATAGAGATATTTTAATCTAGGAGGTATGTGAACCGGAATTTGAAACCAACCCTCTTGTCGAGTGATACGTCTCCAACGTATCTATAATTTTTGATTGGTCCATGCTATTATATTATGTGTTTTGGATGTTTATGGGCTTTATTAAACACTTTTATATTATTTTTGGGACTAACCTATTGACCCAGAGCCCAGTGCTAGTTCCTGTTTTTTACCTTGTTTCAGTGTTTCGAAGAAAAGGAATATCAAACGGAGTCGAACCGGAATGAAACCTTCTGGAGAAGTTATTTTTGGAAGGAAAGCAACCCAATAGACTTGGAGTGCACGTCAGGAAAGAAATGAGGGAGGCACGAGGCAGGGGGGCAAGCCCACCCCCTGGGCGTGCCCTCCACTCTCGTGGGCCCCTTGTGGCTCCCCTGACGTACTTCTTCCTCCTATATATACCCATATACCCTAAAACGATCGGGGAACACAATAGATAGGGAGTTCCGCCACCAGAAGCCTCCGTAGCCACCGAAAACCCATCTAGACCCATTCCGGCACCCTGCCGGAGGGGGCAATCCCTCTCTGGTGGCCATCTTCATCATCCCGGTGCTCTCCATGAAGAGGAGGGAGTAGTTCTCCCTTAGGGCTGAGGGTATGTACCAGTAGCTATGTGTTTGATCTCTCACTCTCTCTCGTGTTCTTGAGGTGGTACGATCTTGATGTATCGCGATCTTTGCTATTATAGTTGGATCTTATGATGTTTCTCCCCCTCTACTCTCTTGTAATGGATTGAGTTTTCCCTTCGAAGTTATCTTATCGGATTGAGTCTTTAAAGATTTGAGAACACTTGATGTATGTCTTGCGTGGGATACCTATGGTGACAATGGGGTATTCTATGATCCACTTGATGTATGCTTTGGTGATCAACTTGCGGGTTCTGTGACCTTGGGAATCTATGCATAGGGGTTGGCACACGTTTTCGTCTTGACACTCCGATAGAAACTTTGGCGCACTCTTTGAAGTACTTTGTGTTGGTTTGAATAGATGAATCTGAGATTGTGTGATGCATATCATATAATCATACCCACGGATACTTGAGGTGGCATTGGAGTATCTAGGTGACATTAGGGTTTTGGTTGATTTGTGTCTTAAGGTGTTATTCTAGTACGAACTCTAGGGCTGTTTGTGACACTTATAGGAATAGCCCAATGGATTGATTGGAAAGAATAACTTTGAGGTGGTTTCGTACCCTACCATAATCTCTTCGTTTGTTCTCCGCTATTAGTGACTTTGGAGTGACTCTTTGTTGCATGTTGAGGGATAGTTATATGATCCAATTATGTTATTATTGTTGACAGAACTTGCACTAGTGAAAGTATGAACCCTAGGCCTTGTTTCAACGCATTGCAATACCGTTTGTGCTCACTTTTATCATTAGTTACCTTGCTGTTTTTATTTTTTCAGATTACAAAAACCATTATCTACTATCCATATTGCACTTGTATCACCATCTCTTCGCTGAACTAGTGCACCTATACAATTTACCATTGTATTGGGTGTGTTGGGGACACTAGAGACTCTTTGTTATTTGGTTGTAGGGTTGCTTGAGAGAGACCATCTTCATCCTACCCCTCCTACGGATTGATAAACCTTAGGTCATCCACTTGAGGGAAATTTGCTACTGTCCTACAAACCTCAGCACTTGGAGGCCCAGCAACGTCTACAAGAAGAAGGTTGTGTAGTAGACATCAAGCTCTTTTCTAGCGCCGTTGCCGGGGAGGTGAGTGCTTGAAGGTATATCTTTATATCTTGCAATCGAGTCTTCTAGTTTCTTGTTTTAGCACTAGTTATTTTATAAAACAAAACTACAAAAAAATGGAATTAAGTTTGTCTCACACGCTTCATCTTTTTAATATCTTTCGTCAGTATGATGGAAAGGAAAATTGTGCAAAAGTGTTAGAAGAAGAATGCATTAAAATGTTTGGCACTAAATCTTTGAATGATGAGCATGATTGCAATGTTGTTAGTATGAACTCCTTGAATATCCATAGTACTAATGATGATTGCACTAGTCATGATGAAAATATCTCTTATAAACATGTCAATTTTTGTGGAGTGCATTGGGTTTGCAAGTATACACCAAATAGGGAAGATAGATATTGCAACAGGCATAAGCATTTAGAAACTAAATGGTTGCAAGAAAGGCTAGATGTTTGTGCTGAAAATTTAAATTTTCTTAACCTTACTTGTGAACTTTGCAATGAACATGATCATTTCAGTACCTAATGCAAATTGTTTCATGATCGTATCGTGTCCAAAAATTGTGATGAATTGATCTCCCTTGCACATCATAATGAACTTAGTTTGCTCTTGGGTTATGAAGAAATGAAACATATAACTAAGGACATTCCAGAATTTGCCCTTGATAGAGTTCTTCATTTTGATCTAGAGGAAATTTATATGTATTGTGCGGTGAATTGTATTGAAAATCCTTATATTGCCAATTACATAAAGAAAAGAAAACAAATAGAAGATGAAGAGAATACTAATGAAAGGGAAGAGACTTCCCAATACCCACCTATTATTTCTTATGATGAATCAGGTAACGAGGAGTAGCCTCCTATTCAACCAATCTCATTAATAAGGAGCTCCAAAAAGAGGATTGAACCCACACGTGATGTGGTGAAGAAGAAGAAAAGAAAAAGGAAGAGAGGTAAAAAGATATCTCTCCCAAATAATGCTGCTCCTATTACTTATGTGCCTCATGAAAATATAATTGTGGAAGATAATGATACTTCTTATGATCTTGAATTTTTTTGGCACTTGCTTGGAAGAATATGATAATTTCTATACTATTGGTGCTATCCATACTATTAATGATGAGAGTGATTATGCTTATGATATGAAAATGCCCAAGCTTGGGGATGCTATGTTTGATGAAGATGATGTTTTTGAGAATATATTTTCTGCAATTAATGTTTGTACCAAGCTTGGGGGTGCTACGTTTAATGAAGATGATATTTTTAGTCTCCCAAGTTTTGATATGCAAATTTATAATGATGACAGCATGCCTCCTACTTATGATGATTATTGTGATGATACTTATGCTATAAAAAGTAGTGATTATCTTTATAAAACTTGTCATGATTATGGTTACCCCTTTTCTTAACATTACTCCTTTAATGTGTAAACAATTTATAGTATTCGAGTCTCTTATGATACTCCCATTATTCCGAATGAGAAGAATTTTGCTTATGTGGAGAGTAATAAAAATTATATGGTTGTAGATCATGAAAAGAATGCTTTAGGTGCTGGTTATATTGTTGAATTCATTCATTATGCTACTGAAAATTATTATGAGGGAGGAACATATGCTTGTAGGAATTGCAATAATATCAAGTCTCCTCTCTATGTGCTTAAAGTTTTGAAGTTATGCTTGTTTTGCCATCCTATGCAAGTTGATTCTTGTTCCCATAAGTTGTTTGCTCACAAAATCCCTATGCATAGGAAGTGGGTTAGACTTAAAGGTGCTATTCATATTCTTCATGATGCTTTCTTTATGTTTCAATTCTTATCTTTTATGTGAACATCATTGAAATCATCATGCCTAGCTAGGGGCGTTAAACGATAGCGCTTGTTGGGAGGCAACCCAATTTTATTTTTGTTCCTTACCTTTTGCTCCTGTTTATAAATAAATAATTTATATAGCCTCTATTATGATTGAGTTTTTATGTTTTAGTTAGTGTTTGTGCCAGGTAGAACCGTTGGGAAGACATGGGGAAAGTCTTCTTGATCTTGCTGTAAAAAACAGAAACTTTAGCGCTCATGAGAATTGCTGCCATTTTTTATTGAAGAGTGCTATTTAGTTAATTCTTTTTGCAGATTATTAATACATAAATTACTCATGTACATAAATTTATTTTAGAATTTTTGGAGTTCCAAAAGTATACGTTTGATCCAGATTACTACAGACTGTTCTGTTTTTGACAGATTCTGTTTTCTATGTGTTGTTTGCTTATTTTGATGAATCTATGAGTAGTATCGGAGGGTATGAACCATAGATGAGTTGGAATACAGTAGATATTACACCAATATTAATTTAGAATGAGTTCACAACAGTACCTAAGTGGTGATTTATTTTCTTATACTAATGGAGCTTACGAGTTTTCTGTTAAGTTTTGTGTTGTGAAGTTTTCAAGTTTTGGGTAAAGATTTGATGGACTATGGAATAAGGAGTGGCAAGAGCCTAAGCTTGGGGATGACCAAGGCACCCCAAGGTAATATTCAAGGACAACCAAGAGCCTAATCTTGGGGATGCCCCGGAAGGCATCCCCTCTTTCGTCTTCGTTCATCGGTAACTTTACTTGGAGCTATATTTTTATTCGCCACATGATATGTGTTTTGCTTGGAGCGTCATTTTATTTACTTTTGTTTTTCTTGATGTTTGAATAAAATACCAAGATCTGAAATTATTAAATGTTAGAGAGTCTTCACATAGTTGCATAATTATTAGACTACTCATTGATATTCACTTATATCTTTCGGAGTAGTTTGTCATTTGCTCTAGTGCTTCACTTATATCTTTTTAGAGCACGGTGGTGGTTTTATTTTGAAGAAATAGATGAATTCTCATGCTTCACTTATATTATTTTGAGAGTCTTAAATATCATGGTAATTTTATTAAATAATCATAATATGCTAGGCATCCAAGAATAGTAAAAACTTTCTTATGAGTGTGTTGAATACTAAGAGAAGTTTGATGCTTGATGATTGTTTTGAGATATGGAGGTAATAATATCAAAGTCGTGCTAGTTGAGTAGTTGTGAATTTTAGAAATGCTTGTGTTGAAGTTTGTAAGTCCGGTAGCATGCACGTATGGTAAACGTTATGTAACAAATTTGAAACATGAGGTGTTCTTTGATTGTCTTCCTTATGAGTGGCGGTCGGGGACAAGCGATGGTCTTTTCCTACCAATCTATCCCCCTAGGAGCATGCGCATAGTGCTTGGTTTTTGATGACTTGTAGATTTTTGCAATAAGTATGTGAGTTCTTTATGACTAATGTTGAGTCCATGAATTATACGCACTCTCACCCTTCCATCATTGCTAGCCTCTTCGGTACCATGCATTGCCCTTTCTCACATTGAGAGTTGGTGCAAACTTCGCCAGTGCATCCAAACCCCGTGATATGATACGCTCTTTCACACATAAACCTCCTTATATCTTCCTCAAAACAGCTACCATACCTACCTATTATGGCATTTCCTTAGCCATTCTGAGATATATTGCCATGCAACTTTCCACCATTCCTTTTATCATTACACATTCATCATTGTCATACTGCTTAGCATGATCATGTAGTTGACATAGTATTTGTGGCAAAGCCACCATTCATAATTTTCATACATGTCACTCTTGATTCATTGCATATCCCGGTACACCGCCAGAGGCATTCATATAGAGTCATCTTTTGTTCTAGTATCGAGTTGTAATAATTGAGTTGTAAATAAATAGAAGTGTGATGATCATCATTTTCTAGAGCATTGTCCCAAGTGAGGAATAAAAAAAGAGAAAGGCCATAAAAAAAGAGAAGGCCCAAAAAATGAGAGAAAAAGAGAGAAGGGACAATGCTACTATCCTTTGCCACACTTGTGCTTCAAAATAGCACCATAATCTTCATGATAGAGAGTCTTTTGTTTTGTCACTTTCATATACTAGTGAGAATTTTTCATTATAGAACTTGGCTTGTATATTCCAACAATGGGCCTCCTCAGGTGCCCTAGGTCTTCATGAGCAAGCAAGTTGGATGCACACCCACTTAGTTTCTTTTGTTGAGCTTTCATACATTTATAGCTCTAGTGCATCTGTTGCATGGCAATCCCTACTCCTTGCATTAACATCAATCGATGGGCATCTCCATAGCTCATTGATTAGCCTCGTTGATGTGAGACTTTCTCTTTTTTTTCTACACCTCATAACCCCCATCATCATATTCTATCCCACCCATAGTGCTATATCCATGGCTCGCGCTCATGTATTGCGTGAAGGCTTATAAAGTTTGAGATTACTAAAGTATGAACCAATTGCTTGGCTTGTCATCGGGGTTGTGCATGATGAGAGCATTCTTGTGTGACGAAAATGGAGCATGACTAAACTATATGATTTTGTAGGGATGGACTTTCTTTGGCCATGTTATTTTGAGAGGACATAATTGCTTAGTTAGTATGCTTGAAGTATTTTTTATGTCAATATTAAACTTTTGTCTTGAATCTTATGGATCTGAATTATCTTGCCACAATAGAGAATTACATAGAGAAATATGTTAGGTAGCATTCCACACCAAAAATTCTGTTTTTATCATTTACCTACTCGAGGACGAGCATGAATTATGCTTGGGGATGCTGATACGTCTCCAACATATCTATAATTTTTGATTGTTCCATGCTATTATATTATGTGTTTTGGATGTTTATGGGCTTTATTAAACACTTTTATATTATTTTTGGGACTAACCTATTGACCCAGAGCCCAGTGCCAGTTCCTGTGTTTTACCTTGTTTCAGTGTTTCGAAGAAAAGGAATATCAAACGGAGTTGAAACAGAATGAAACCTTCTGGAGAAGTTATTTTTGGAAGGAAAGCAACCCGATAGACTTGGAGTGCACGTCAGGAAAGAAACGAGGGAGGCACGAGGCAGGGGGCGCGCCCACCCCCCCTAGGCGCGCCCTCCACCCTCGTGGCTCCCCTGACGTACTTCTTCCCCCCTATATATACCCATATACCCTAAAATGATCGGGGAGCACAATAGATCAGGAGTTCCGCCGCCAGAAGCCTCCGTAGCCACCGAAAACCAATCTAGACCCGTTCCGGCACCCTGCCGAAGGGGGCAATCCCTCTCCGGCGGCCATCTTCATCATCCTGGTGCTCTCCATGACGAGGAGGGAGTAGTTCTCCCTCGGGGCTGAGGGTATGTATCAGTAGCTATGTGTTTGATCTCTCTCTCTCTCTCTCTCTCGTGTTCTTGAGGTGGTACAATCTTGATGTATCGCGAGCTTTGCTATTATAGTTGGATCTTATGATGTTTCTCCCCCTCTACTCTCTTGTAATGGATTGAGTTTTCCCTTTGAAGTTATCTTATCGGATTGAATCTTTAAAGATTTGAGAACACTTGATGTATGTCTTGCGTGGGATACATGTGGTGACATGGGATACATGTGGTGACAATGGGGTATTCTATGATCCACTTGATGTATGTTTTGGTGATCAACTTGCGGGTTCCGTGACCTTGGGAACCTATGCACACTAGTGCAGAACCGGGCAATAGCACCGGTTCGTAAGGCCCTTTAGTGCCGGTTTGGTAACCGGCGCTAAAGTGTAGGCACTAAAGCCCCCCCTCTTTAGTACCGGTTCAGCACGAACCGGTGCTAAAGGGCAACCACGTGGCACGAGCTAGCTTCGGGGGCAGGGAGCCCTTTAGTACCGGTTGGTGTCACCAACCGTTATTAAAATGTTGGGAGTGGGGGTTTGGGTTTATGATTTCTTTTTCATTTAATTTTGTGTTTTCCATTTAATTATTTTTCGTTTGCTGGTATTTTACGATACTACATATTGTACACGTTATGCATATATATAAATAGAATTTCTAGTAGAACCGATCATAATATATATATATATCATCGAATGTCTCACAACCACCATTAATTAATTCACACATATATACACACATGTATATATATACAATTTCTCCTAATTGGTGCCTTCGGAGCTAGTGGCATTAGCCTAGCTAATTGGTACCTTCGGAGCACGATAACAATTGGAAGTGGTTCATGGGGGCGGTAGCGGGTAATAGTATTCTCCTTTGGGATCTATGACTTGGTCGAGAAAAAATCCCTCTATTTCCTTTTGAATTGCTTCTATGCGGTCCTGTGCTAGGAGCTTGTCCCGCACCTCTTTGAACTGTTAAGAAGGAGATCAATATGCATGTGTATTAGTTGTGTGACTAGATATCAATAATGGTGTAAATATTGTGAATAGTGTTCTGACAATCGATATCGTACCCACTCCTGTCTTTGAGATTTGCTCCTTTCGGACGCCATCATGCGAATGTTCTCGCAAACGTAGTATGCACATAGATCATTCCCCAACGCCTGCTTCAGGGCCTTTACGAGAATGGAATTTGATCAGATAATTATTAATCAAGCATGATAATTAAAGAGATGGCAGCTAGCTAGTACTACTTAATTACTTACCTTGGGTCGATACCATTTCAAATTTTGTTTCCATGGCCTGGAGTGGCCCTGATGAACTTTGCCCAAGCCCTGCCCGCCGACAAAGAAAATGAATAAATGGGTTATTAAATAGTTGTTATCAGGAAATGACGAACTAATTAAATAGGCCGAGATATAGTTAATAATGATTGAAATTACCTGTGGACTATCCCCTTCACGATGGTGTAGTCACTTGCTTTCTTAAGTAGTGAGTCTAGTACTTCAACTGTTCCTTCATCAACTTTAATGATTAACAAGATCCAGTGAAATCTGCATGCACACACGTTTGCATGTCTTAATTAAGCGGGCATATGTAAGCAAAAACATGTAGCTATAGCTAGTAGGGAAAAACAGAATTTGTAGTACAAGACAGTGTGACTCACTGGAAGTTGTAAGGAAGTAGTATATCTTCATTGTATTTGAGTTCCTTGATGAACTGTAGCATGCTTTCCTCTACACTTTTTTCGTGATATGGATCTATTTTCCATGTGTATTCATTAATGGTATTTGGGTCAACGAACCCAATGCCATAGCGTCCACCTTTTTTCATTTCATAAATCTTCATCCTGCATAATACCACAGAAAAGAATATAGTGAGGATAATTACAGGTAATGATTGATCAAAATGATCACTACAGCTAGCTTGAGACTTAAATTATAGAAAGAAATCACTTACAGACAATAGAAACTGACGATAGATTTGTCGAGTGCGTCTTTATTGTATAGCTGAAATAGTTCTGAATACTCAATGGTCACAGCTTTCTCATGGTAGTAATGCTCCTTGTTGACATTCACCATGAGGGACTCTCGATTGGAAATCTTGGTAATGTCCATGTACCATTGATGCAATTGATACATTCTCGTTGGGAGCTTATTGACCTCCTATGGCTCGACCAAAGGTTGGCCCCGTGCATATTTCCGTTTTATTTCCTCCTCTCTAGTCGGAGACATGGGCTCGATATCGAGGAGTTGTCCAACAGTGATCCCGATCGATACAGCCTGTGCAATATGCTCCTCGGTTATTACCACATCGCCCACCCCGGGAATGTTAACGGTTTTCCCACAATAATATTGGGCGCGCCTACTCTCATGTGTTGTTGGCACAACAAGCGGGGGGATTGATTGCGCCGCCTGTTCTCCCAGCCGGGGAACGGTTTTACCGCTCCTTTTGCCAGCTGATTTGCTCGAGCTCGAGCTCGCCTCTTTCTGTAGACGTGCTCGATTTAACTTCTTGATGTGGCGCAGATAGTCTGTGTCAACAGGCTTGGGAGCTGGTGGTCTAGCCATACGAATGAAGTGGTCAATCTTTTCCACAGGCACTTTCTCCCTTGGCGGCGGTGGCGGTTTCGATGCAAAATGGGCTTCCACCTCGGCCTTCGATATGGCTATGTTTTCCTCCTCGGACTTGTCGTAAGGCCTCTGCGGAAGAGGTGCGAGGCTTGGACCATATTGAAATCGCTTGCCTCCGCCTGTACCTCCAGTACTACCTCGACTTGTACCGCTACGCACCATAGCTGAGGCGGCTCTCTTCCATGATTGCTGAGGTGGCGAAGACGGCTGACGTGGCTGAGTTGGAGGAGGAGGAGTGGCCTGAAGCTGTGCCGGACTTGGAGGAGGAGTGGCCTGACGCTTTGCCGGACTTGGAGGAGGAGGAGTGGCCTGAAGCTATGCCGGACTTGGAGGAGGAGTGGCCTGACGCGTTGGTGGACTTGGAGGAGCGGGAGTCTGCTGACTCGGTGGCAGACTGCGACGAGGAGTCGGATGACGCGGTGTCGGTGGCCTTCGAAAGATGATGCAATCCTTTATCCATAGGATGATACGATGGTTGGCCTCTCCTAGTGTGTGCTCATCGTCACCTCCAGGAATGTCAAGCTCTAGCCCCGAATATTGGTCCACCACCTCATTAACCAAGACACGAGCATAGCCCGCTGGAATCGGGTTGCAATGGAAGGTTGCCTCGGGGGGATTTGTAAAAGCAAGGGCGTCCGCCATCTTCATGGATATGTTCTTCATTTTCAAGTGTAGCTCGCAGTTAGTGTTCTCCATGATGTCATCCACTGGGTAGCTATCTAGCAATGCGTCGCCCGGGGCGGAACCCACGCTGCTTCTCGGCATGGATGGGACGGTGCTATCCATTGGTGGATCATCCGCTAGCTGCTGAGACCCCCTTTGCTGGCTAAGTGAGTCGATCTGCTCCTGCTGCCGCTGGAATTTGACTACCAAGCCCGCGTGCGCTGATTCTAGGCCTTGAAGGCGTTCATAGTCTAGCTTCCTCTGCTCCTCCTCCATCTTCCTCTTCTTCTCCTCCGCAATCTTCTTTCTCGCACGGGTTCTGTAGTCGGCGTTCCAGTCCAAAAACCCCTCATACCATGGAATAGCGCCCATGCCTCGTGTTCTTCCCGGGTGTTCAGGATTTCCCAGGGCACGCGTAAGCTCGTCGTTCTCTCTGTTGGGCTCGAACAACCCCGATCGAGCCTCTTCTATTGCAACAAGTAGCTTATCTTCGGCTCCGTCCAGACATGCCTTCGTCGAAACTTTGCCTATCTTCGGCTCCAACTCCCCCCCATGCGCATAGAACCAAGTCCTGCACCTGGGGGGCCAGCTCAATGTTTCTGGAGTGACACCTGCATCCAGCATCTCTTTCTCAGACTTATCCCACTTAGGCATTCCCATCGCATAGCCACCTGGCCCAAGCTTATGGAACTTATCCTTTTTTGCAGCATTGGCCTTATTTATTCTGGACCGTTCCTTAGATAATTCTGAATCCTTGAATTTCACGAAATCGTCCCAATGAGCACTTTGCTTCTCTAGTGTTCCCTCGAATACTGGAGTCTTCCTTCCTCCCTTGACGTACTTGGCCCATTCATGAATCTTGTGGTTCTAGAATGCAACCGCCATCTTCCTAAGAGCAGCGTCCTTGACTTTCTCCACATCTGCATCTGTGAAATGATCTGGTAGGGTGAAATTTTCCATGAGCGTTTCCCAAAGCAAATGTTTTTGTCTGTCGTCGACAAAAGTAACTCCTGGACGTGGCTTTGCTGGCTCTCTCCATTCTTGAAGGGAGATCGGGAGTTGGTCCTTCACAAGAACTCCGCACTGACGAATGAACTTGTCCGCAATCTTCTTAGGCGCTAATGGTTCGCCATTAGGTCTGATTGCCTCAATATTGTACTTTACGCCCTCCTTCAACTTTTTGTTCGGGCCTCGTTTCATCCTGTTGCCTGAAGATTTGCTCGATCCAGATGGCTGAAAGAAGAAAGATCGATTCGTTAATATATCTTCAAGTCATTTAAAACATGTGATGATCACCAGATGCCTGCTTATATAAATATATATACCTCGCCGGTCTTTGTTGTTTCAAGATCAACATTTTCTTCGTCATGTTCATAGTTTATGACTTCATCAATTCGGTCGTCGCGATCGAATATCATATCACCCTCCCCGGTGTTGTTTAGATATTCGGAGCCATCATAATCTTCTTCATTCTGATCATCATCTGGCCCGCGAGGATTGCTTATGATATTGAACAGGGCCTCTTCTCCCTCTCTGCCGGTATTGTCTGCCATAGGTTTTGTTTAACTAATCCAAAAGAAATATATTCAAATTACAATGCATGGATGCAATCAATTAATAAGGAAAAACTGAATCAATCATAGTACATAAGAAGCATCATCGAATATAATCTCGAATACGTCGTCTTGAATAATAGATATAATCTTGAATACATCGTCTCGAATAATAGATATAATCTCGAATACATTGTCTCGAATAATAGATATAATCTCGAATACATCATCTCGAATGATAGATATAATCTCGAATACATCGTCTCGAATAATATATAATCTCGAATACATCGTCTCGAATATTATATATAGAATACATCACTGGCTAGGTAGATAATAAAGATCAAATACTACAGAAGAATCTAGGACACTCGCAGTTCATGCGGCGCAGGCGGTGGACACCCAAAGAGAAGGAACCCTCACAGGATCATAGCTGAAGTGAGATCCCTGAAGAAACTGCCAGGTATTGGAGAACCTGCCGCCCTGTAACGCAACCATGTAGCGATGGACGTGCTCATCCTCCTCCCTGAGACGGCGACGTACCACCTCCGGCGGGGCCGGCTCCCTCCGCACCGAAACTGGCCCACGCGAACGCCACCAAACGAGATCAGGGTCGACGACGGGACCCGGGGCCGGGTTCGTCATCAAGCGGCGCGCCCCTCCAGGCAGCACCTCCCAGTGCCAGCCCGGCGGAGCCCAGTCCCGGACATGGGTCAGCCGGACGTCATCGCGGACGGGTCGACGGCGAGGATGCGGGCCGGGCATCGTCGAGAACAAATACTAGCTATATGCCCGCAAAAAGTAACATTTTTTTAATGATTGGATTTTGTTACTAAAATTTCTAACATTTCTGTATAACTAACATTCCTATAACATTTCTAACAATGCTATATAACTAACATTTCTATAACATTTCTAATATTTTTATAACTAAAAAAAGAAGAAAAAAAATTATAACATTTCTATATATATATATAACTAACATTTGTATAACATTTCTAATATTTCTATAACTAAAAAAAGGAAAAATTTCTAACTTTTTTATAACTATTTCTATAACTAAAAAATAGAAAAATTTCTGACAATTCTAACTTTTTTATAACTATTTCTATAACTAAAAAATAGAAAAATTTCTAACAATTCTAACATTTCTATAACATTTCTAACAATGCTATATAACTAACTATTTCTATAACTAAAAAAATAAAAATTTCTAACATTTTTATAACTATTTCTATAACTAAAAAACTAAAAAAATGTATGTGTGTGTGTGTTTGTGTGCTCACCGGCGAGGCGAGAGGCGACGGGGGGCGGCGACGGGGACGGCGACGGGCGCAGCGACGACGGGGATGGCGACGACGGGGACAGGGACGGGGCAGCGACGATGGGGACGGGGATGTACGGGCCGGGGCGGCGACGACAGGGACGGGGCGGCGATGACGGGGACGGGGACGACGCGGGACGGGCCGGGATGGCGCGACGGTGACGACGGGGACGACGGGGACGGGGACGACGGGGCGGCGACGACGGGGACGGGGCGGCGACGGGGGCGGCAACGAGGGATATGGAGATGGGGGCGGCGGGCGATGGGGCAGAGGAGAACAAGTAGATGAGAAACTGAAATTTTTGAAGTGTTTAGTTATATAGGATGGACCTTTAGTACCGGTTGGAGCCACCAACCGGTACTAAAGGCCTGTTTTGGCCAGGCCAAGCGGCGGGAAGCGCACCCCCTTTAGTACCGGGTGGTGGCTCCAACCGGTACTAAAGCCCCCCCTTTAGTACCGGTTGGTGCCACCACCCGGTACTAAAGGGGGTGCGCTAGCAAGGTGCGGTGCGGCAAGTTTAGTCCCACCTCGCTAGCCGAGGGGTGTCCGCAGTGGTTTATAACCCCCCGTGCGGTAGCTCTCTCGAGCTCCTCTCCAAAGCAGGCCTACTAGGCCTACATGTTCTGTGCTGCCTTGTGGGCCTACTGGGCCTTTGCGGGCCTGCATCCTGGCCCAATAACAGGTTGGGTTTCTAGTCGTATGCAGGCCGCTCTGGCCCAGTAGGCGGGCTTTTTTTTATTTTTATTTTGCTTTATTTATTTTTGAGTTGTTTTTTGTGTATTTAGAGTTTCTTTGTGAATATTTTTGCTTTAGGTACAAAAAATTACAAACTTTCTGTTAGTGCCCGTAGTTTTCAAATTTGAATAGTTTAAATTTTGAATTATTTGAAATTAGTGTGAATCACTAGTTTGTCAATAACTTAACTTTAAAAATCAGTGTATTTAGAGTTTCTTTGTGAATATTTTTGCTTTAGGTACAAAAAATTACAAACTTTCTGTTAGTGCCCGTAGTTTTCAAATTTGAATAGTTTAAATTTTGAATTATTTGAAATTAGTGTGAATCACTAGTTTGTCAATAACTTAACTTTAAAAATCAGTGTATTTAGAGTTTCTTTGTGAATATTTTTGCTTTAGGTACAAAAAATTACAAACTTTCTGTTAGTGCCCGTAGTTTTCAAATTTGAATAGTTTAAATTTTGAATTATTTGAAATTAGTGTGAATCACTAGTTTGTGAATAACTTAACTTTAAAAATGAGTAAAGGCATGAAAGAATTTGTTTTCACATAAAATTTCTTCGTGTTTCAAATGCCAAAACACATAACTACCCTAACTATTATAGAGATTCCCTCCTGGGTGTGAAACACAGAAGAAAGTGATGATAGTGAAGCCGATCACATCCCAGATCTTTGGGTGTGAAACTTTTTCTTCGCGTGTGTCCCTTTGTGCCGTAATCATGGAAAATCTACATCATTTAACGGGATGCTCGGGTCAATATTCACTGTGAATGGAGCAATTTCATCAAACTTTTCATAATCTTCTGACATGTCTGTCTTGTCATCCACTCCCACGATGTTTCTCTTCCCAGAAAGAACTATGTGCCGCTTTGGCTCATCGTACGATGCATTCGCTTCCTTATCTTATCTTTTTCTTGGCTTGGTAGACATGTCCTTCACATAGAAAACCTGTGCCACATCATTGGCTAGGATGAATGGTTCGTCTGCATACGCAAGATTGTTGAGATCCACTGTTGTCATTCCATACTGCGGGTCTTCCGTTACCCCGCCTCGTGTCATATTGACCCATTTGCACCGAAACAAAGGGACCTTCAAACCACGTCGATAGTCAAGTTCCCATATGTCCTGTATATAACCATAATATGTTTCCTTTCCCGTCTTGGTTTCTGCATCAAAGCGGACACCATTGTTTTGGTTGGTGCTCTTCTTATCTTGGGCGATCGTGTAAAATGTATTACCATTTATCTCGTACCCTTTGAAAGTCATTATATTCAAAGATGGTAACTGGGACAGCAAGTACAGGTCATCTTCAATAGAGGTGTCATGCATGGTAAGTGTCTGCAACCAGCTGGCGAAACTCCTGGTTTGTTCACGTGTAATCCAGTCATCAGACTGCTCCGGGTGTTTGGAGCATAGCAAATTCTTGTGTTCATCCATATACGGAGCCACCAAGGCGGAATTCTGTAGAACTGTGTAGTGTGCTTCAGTGAGAGAATGTCTGTCCATACATATTATTTGTTCCCCTCCTAGCGTGCCTTTTCCATCCAGTCTGCCCTTATGCCGCGATTCAGGAACACCAATTGGCTTAAGGTCAGGAATAAAGTCAATACAAAACTCAATGACCTCCTAATTTTCATGGCCCTTGGAGATGCTTCCTTCTGGCCTAGCACGGTTATGAACATATTTCTTTAAGACTCCCATGAACCTCTCAAAGGGGAACATATTGCGTAGAAATACAGGACCCAAAACGTTAATCTCTTCACGTAGGTGAACTAGGACATGGGTCATGATGTTGAAGAAGGATGGTGGGAACACCAACTCGAAACTGACAAGACATTGCACCAAATCATTCTCTAACCTTGGTATGATTTCTGGATCGATTACCTTTTGAGAGATTGCATTGAGAAATGCACATAGCTTCACAATGGCTAATCGAACGTTTTCCGGTAGAAGCCCCCTCAATGCAACCGGAAGCAGTTGTGTCATAATCACGTGGCACTCATGAGACTTTAGGTTCTGGAACTTTTTCTCTGCCATGTTTATTATTCCCTTTATATTCGACGAGAAGCCAGACGGACCTTAATACTAAGAAGGCATTCAAAGAAGATTTCCTTCTCTTCTTTGGTAAGAGCGTAGCTTGCATGACCCTGATGTATGCCGTATTTTCCGTGCATACGTTGTTGGTCCTCCCGTGCCTCATGTGTATCTTTTGTCTTCCCATACACGCCCAAGAAGCCAAGCAGGGTCACACAAAGATTCTTCGTCACGTGCATCACGTCAATTGCAGAGTGGTCCTCTAGGTGTTTCCAATAGGGCAGGTCCCAAAATATAGATTTCTTCTTCCACATGGGTGCGCGTCCGTCAGCGTCATTCGGAACAGGTTGTCCACCAGGACACTTTCCAAAGACCACCTTCAAATCCTTGACCATATCATGTACATCAGCACCAGTACAGTGGCGAGGCTTCGTCCGGTGATCCGCCTCACCTTTCAAATGCTTGCCTTTCTTTCTTACAGGATGCTTGCTCGGAAGAAATCGACGATGTCCTAGGTACACATTCTTCTTACAATTAGCCAAATATATACTGTCGGTATCGTCCAAACAGTGCGTGCATGCGCGGTATCCCTTATTTGTCTGTCCTGAAAGGTTACTGAGAGCAGGCCAATCATTGATGGTCACAAACAGCAATGCCTTTAGGTCAAATTCTTCCCCCATGTGCTCATCCCACGCACGTACACCTGTTCCATTCCACAGTTGTAAGAGTTCTTCAACCAATGGCCTTGGATGAGCACTGGCATCATAATGAACTTCCACTTCATGCACAACCAAGGAGGAAGGTTATACAAACATAGAGTCACAGGCCAGGTGCTATGGTTGCTGCTCTGCTCCCCAAAAGGATTAATGCCATCTGCACTTAGACCAAACCATACGTTCCTTGCGTCATCTGCAAACTCCTTCCCGTACTTTCTTTTGATTTTTCTCCACTGTGACCCGTCAGCGGGTACTCTCAACTTTCCGTCTTTCTTACGGTCTTCTCTGTGCCATCGCATCGCCTTGGCATGCTCTTTGTTTTGGAACAAACGTTTCAACCATGGTATTATAGGAGCATACCACATCACCTTGGCAGGAATCTTCTTCCTGGGGCGCTCGCCCTCGACATCACCAGGGTCATCACGGCTGATCTTATAGCACAATGCACCGCATACCGGACAAGCGTTCAAATCCTCGTACTCAACACGGTAGAGGATGCAATCATTAGGGCATGCATGTATCTTCTGCACCTCTAACCCTAGAGGGCAGACAACCTTCTTTGCTTCGTATGTACTCTCGGGCAATTCGTTGTCCTTTGGAAGCATATCCTTTATCATTACCAGCAGCTTTCCAAATCCCTTGTCAGATACACCATTCTCTGCCTTCCATTGTAGCAATTCCAGTGTGGTGCCCAGCTTTTTCTTGTCACCTACGCAATTCGGGTACAACAATATTTTGTGACCCTCTAACATGCGATGCAACTTCTTCTTCTCCAAATCACTTGGGCAGTTTCTCTTTGCATCGGCAATGGCCCGACCTAGATCATCAACGGGCTCATCTGATGCCTCTTCTTCAGCTTCTTCCCGCATTGCCGGCTCAGCTTCTTCCCGCATTACCGGCTCAGCTTCTTCCCTCATTGTTGTATCATCATATTCAGGGAACCCATGGCCAGGATAGCTGTCGTCATCCTCTTCTTCTTCATTGTCTTCCATCATCACCCCTCTTTCTCCATGCTTGGTCCAAACATTATAGTGGGGCATGAAACCGGACTCAAACAGGTGGACGTGAATGGTTCTTGACGTAGAGTAATTGTGACCATTCTTACAGCCAGCACATGGACAATGCATAAAACCATCCGCTCGCTTGTTTGCCTCAGCCGCAAGCAGAAAAGTACGCATGCCATTAATGAACTCAGGAGAGCATCGGTCATCGTACATCCATTGCCGGCTCATCTTCAATACACAGCACCGAAAACATCAAATTAATACAATACATAAAGTTCATACATAAAGATCATACAACACTTTAATGCAACAAACAAATAACTTTCTAGCTAAAGAATTTAAATGCAACAACAAATGCGATCAAGATCGCAACTATGGTAACAATTGATCCAACAGCATAATGATACCAAGCCTCACTATGAATGGCATATTTTCTAATCTTTCTAATCTTCAAGCGCATTTTCTCCATCTTAATCTTGTGATCATCGACGACATCGGCAACATGCAACTCCAATTCCATCTTCTCCCCCTCAATTCTTTTCAATTTTTCCTTCAAATCCTCGTTTTCTCTTTCAACTAAATTTAACCTCTCGACAATAGGGTCGGTTGGAATTTCCGGTTCAACTACCTCCTACATACAAATATCTATGTCAACTTGATGGGCATAATTTGTCATAAACACGAAATGCAATGAATAGTTTTAAAAGAGAATATACCACATCCGAATCATAACCAGGACGAGGGCCGACGGGGACGGATATCAAAACCATGGCACTGTGTATAACAAACAACGTATGGGTAAGATAATTATACGAGTAACTATATATCCAAATCACACAAACATCAATTTTTTATATAAAACTTCATGAACAAGAGGCTCACCACAAGGTGGTGCCGGCGACGGGACGTTGCGAGCGATCGACGGTGGTTACGATGGAGATTTAAAAGGTACTAAGTAAACCACACCTACATATGCAAACTAAGTGTTATTTTTGACCTCAAATTGCATATAAATCGAATACTAGCACATATATATAATTCCTCCCAAATTACTAAACTCAAAAATCAATCACTATATAAAGCATTGCACGAGCTAATCTAGCAATGAGAGATGAAAGGAAAAAGTTGCTAACCTTTGTGATCATTTGAATGGATGGGGGCCTTCAAATCTTGGGCAAAATGTGTGATGAGCTTGAGAGGAAGAGGGAAAAGAACAGAGAGGAGAGGGGAAAGGGGAAGAACAGAGCGAGCTCGGGTGGACGAAGGGTCTATGTAGGACGACCTTTAGTACCGGTTCGTGATACGACCCGGTACTAAAGGTGCTGGAGGGGCCCCAGACTGACAACATCCTGCCACCACTCACTTTAGTACTGGTTCGTGGCACGAACCGGTGCTAAAGGTTCGCCACGAACCGGTACTAATGAGAGCGGCCTGGCTAGCCGTTGGAACCGGCACTAATGTACACATCAGTGCCGGCTCAAATTCAAACTGGCACTAATGTGCTTCACGTTTGACCCTTTTTCTACTAGTGGCATAGGGGTTGGCACACGTTTTTGTCTTGACTCTCCGGTAGAAACTTTGGGGCACTCTTTGAAGTACTTTGTGTTGGTTCGAATACATGAATCTGAGATTGTGTGATGCACATCGTATAATCATACCCACAGATACTTGAGGTGACATTGGAGTATCTAGGTGACATTAGGGTTTTGGTTGATTTGTGTCTTAATGTGTTATTCTAGTACGAACTCTAGGGCTATTTGTGACACTTATAGGAATAGCCCAATGGATTGATTGGAAAGAATAACTTTGAGGTGGTTTCGTACCCTACCATAATCTCTTCGTTTGTTCTCCGCTATTAGTGACTTTGGAGTGACTCTCTGTTGCATGTTTAGGGCTAGTTATATGATGCAATTATGTTATTATTGTTGAGAAAACTTGCATTAGTGAAAGTATGAACCCTAGGCCTTGTTTCAACACATTGTAATACCGTTTGTGCTCACTTTTATCATTAGTTACCTTGCTGTTTTTATATTTTCAGATTACAAAAATCATTATCTACTATCCATATTGCACTTGTATCACCATCTCTTCGCCGAACTAGTGCACCTATACAATTTACCATTGTATTGGGTGTGTTGGGAACACAAGAGACTCTTTGTTATTTGGTTGCAGGGTTGCTTGAGAGAGACCATCTTCAACCTACGCCTCCTACGGATTGATAAACCTTAGGTCATCCGCTTGAGGGAAATTTGCTACTGTCCTACAAACCTCTGCACTTGGAGGCCCAACAACATCTACAAGAAGGTTGTGTAGTAGACATCATCTAGAAGGTAAATTTAGTTGAAAAAGAAAATGAGTATTTGAAAGAAAAAGTTAAAAGAATTGAAGAAGAGAAGATGACATTGGAGGTGTATGTTGCCGATGTCGTCGATGATCACAAGATGAAGATTAATGCAATGCGCTTTAAGATGGATGCAATGAGCATGAATATTAAGAAGATTAAAAAATATGCCATTGATAATGAGGCTTGGTATCATTATGCTGTTGGATCAACTGTTACCTTAGTTGCGATCTTCATCACATTTATTGTGATGAGGGTAAGTTTTCTCTACTGTTTTGCTTTACAAATGGATACTTGGCTTATTTTCCTCCTAAATGGCATAATTACCCAAGTTAGATAAAAATGAGCTATACTTAGCTTATTTTCCTCGAAAATGACATAATAACCTTACTAAGCTCCAAAATGACCTATTTACCTAGCTTAGCTCTAAAATGACCTACACTTAGCATTTTTACCTAGCTTAGCAATAAAGTGGCTTTTTTACCTACCTTAGTTAGAAGAAGAAGAAGAAGATAAAGAAGAGGAGAGGAGAAAAAGAAAGAGAAGAAAAAAATCTTCTTCTTCTTCTTATTCTTCTTCTTCTTCATCTTTTTCTTCTTCTTCTTTTTCTTCCTCTTCTAACTAGTCTTCTTCTTCTTCTAACTTTCTTCTTTCCCAATTTGTAGATTTGCTTTAGATGAGGAAGCTTGCGTTGATGGAGTCTACTCTTCTATTTATGCTTCCTTCTTGTTTTGATTGTGTAGCATGAACAATATGAAACTTGCTACCTATATATGTATGTATGGATGAAACCATTGGATGCTTGTTGTTGGATATGTTGGCTAGCTATATATGTTGCATATTGTTGGGGATATGACTACCAGGTATGACCCGCCCAGGAGGGGCCGGGTCAATCACAATGGCGGGTTACTTAAAAGGAAGCCCGAAGAGTATACAAGGTGACGGTTTATGATAAGGCTTGTAGTAGGCCCAAGCCCAGAGGCGGCTTAAGGCCCGTAAGTATAAACCGCCATGTATGAATAAGACTTGTAAAGTAAGGCATGTAAGAGTTGTCACCGAGCCATACACGTTGTATGAGCCGGCCGGGACTCAAGGCCGTAGGGCATCAACCCGTGTATATAAGGGGATGACCCGGCGGCGGCTCAGGGCAAGAAACAACATATCGAGAGCCAAGCTAGCATATTTCTCTCTTTGGTCATCGAAACCTAGCAATACAACATCAACTGGACTAGGCTTTACCTTCACCGCAAGGGGCCGAACCACTATAAACCTCTCTTGTCCTTTGTCCCGTTTAACCCCTTTAAGCTTCCTAGTTGTGATGGCTCCACGACTAAGTCTTTTCACTAGGACATCTGCCGTGACAATTCCACGACAGTTGGCGCCCACCGTGGGGCCAGCGCACGGTGGATTTGAGTTCTTGAAGGGCAACTTCGAAGGGCTCAAGGGATACGCTGTGGGCCGGATGACCAAGAGTCGTCGCGGCAAGCTCTACATCGATGATGCAGGCTGGGGCCCCGATGCCGGCTCAATTGACTACGGGTACCGGGTCCCCTTCAGCGGAATCCACGTTTTCATCGGCCAGATCGACGAGCCGGGCCCTAAGCCGGACATCTGCACCAACCTCATCAAGACGGCTCAGCATGCAAGACCCTCCCGGACTCAGCCCGCCGTGAGGCGTGCCTTCGTGGGTTGCATCCATGGAGGGGAGTTTTCTGAAGGATCTGTGGATGGCGGTGAGACGGCCGTCTACTCTAACGGTGAGTCATCCACAGGTGAGACAGATTCATTGTATCAACTACAAGATGGCGGGCTTGGGGCCTGTTCTGATGATGGCAGTATTCCGGACCCCTTTGAGCCGCCGAACATAGCAGGGATCTTCATGACTGGTACGCAGCCTGCTCAAAACTCTACGGCTGCGGCAGCAATAACCATCGGGTCGGTAGCAGCCGGGTCAGGAGACCCCATGCGCCCGCCGGCTCAGGTGCTGATGGATCTCACGGATAGGATGACCGCCCTATTGACCGCCGTGGTCGAACGGACGGATAAGGCTCAGCATAATGCGGAGGTGGAACAGTTACGCGGGGAGGTAGCACAACCCAAGGAAAACTTGGTGGCGGAGGACGTCAGGATGGCTGCAGAGCGGGCGGCTTTGGATGCTCGGGCTTAGCAACTTCAATCAGAGACCTTTTGGCTCACGATGGATCTGAACGCACCAAACGAGGTCATGAGGAGAAGGCACCAGAAAACTCAATCATGTCTTCCTCTTACTTACGAGCCTAGGAACCTCTTCCACACGCCCGAAGCCGGTCCCAGTAACCTGCCGGAGGCAAACCGGATTACAACACCCGGGGCTAGGGTGCCAGTTCAACCACGGGCTATGGAACCCCCTCGTGTGAATACTGCTCCGCCTCGTTATGCACCAACACCACCGGGTCATTTTTCTAACCCTTTGGAGAATCTGATCGCTGCATCGGCATGCTTGGCGGCTCTCTCGATGGAAGGAGACTCTCCGACGGTGATCGAAACGTGAAGGGTCAGAGAACTTCTTCAGATGTCCCTGGCACAGTAGGAAGCATACTCTTATAGTCGAGACAGGATCCATTCGACCCCTCACCCAAGCCGGAGCCCGAGCTATAGCAGGCATATGGATTCAGCGGCTGTGTCAAGCAACGCCCAGCGTCGTAACCAGCCACGTAGGCATGACCGGCGCACGATGGAGCTCTTAACTTGGTTGACCAGGATAGGATCCGCCAAGAGGCTGAGCGGGCGATTCAGCAGGCAGCTGAGCAGGTGTCTCACCAGGCTTTTCCGGTTTATCCAACAACCTCTTTTGAAGCGGGCGTGGCCACGAGGACTGGAGGTGTCCCTTGCTTGGTGCCGGCTCTGCGTAATGAGCGCTTTCCAAAGGATTTTAAGGGGCCTCGTAAGGTGCCTAATTACACAGTCGACTTACAGCCCGGGGCATGGATTGGAAGTTACGAGATGGCCATGGAATTATTGGAGGTGAGCGACGCAACAATGGCCGAGTACTTCACTATGATGTTAGATGGAACAGCTCGGACTTGGTTGAAGGGGTTGCCACCCAATTGCATCGGCTCATGGGCAGAGTTAAAGGCCCGGTTTATTCAGAACTTCAAAGATATATGCAAGCAACCCATGTAGATTGTGGACTTGACTAATTGCAAGCAAGAGGAAGGTGAATCCACAACCCATTGGGTGCGCTAGGTAAAGGAAATAATACATTCATTTGATAAGATGGATGCCGGCTCCGCGGTCTTAATGTTGGAGAAAATTTGCCGTTTTGAACCTCTGAAATAGAATCTAGGGCGGATCAAGCATGATTGCAATGACATGGGCCAGTTGATGGCGGCTCTGGTCAAATACGTCGACTCTGATAGTACCAAGGATCCCGCGTAACCCGGCAAATCAAGGAGGTAATAATAAACGTAAGGCTGACGGTAGTCTGGAGTTTGTGGCTAACACCAACGCACAGGGCAACAATAACGGCGTAAGTGGAGGCCACCTCCTCAGTCAGGCGGGTCAGATCCCCCCTTGAGCAGTTGCTAAATGAACCCTATCCAAGACACGACACCCGGGAGAAGCCGGCCACCCATCTATGGATAGACTATACGATCATGAAGGCTTTCAAGAATTCTAACATGTTCGATGGTAATCATGGACCTGGCAGCAGCTCAGGCGGCGGCGGCTTTCATGGCCCGGGCGGCAATTCAGGCGGTGGTGGTTTTCATGGCCAGGGCCCTCAAGGTAATCAAAGTGGTTATAATCAGCAATCTGGCCAAGGAGGTCAGCAGCAGCAATCCGGGTTTCAGAGTAACCCAAAGCAGCTAAGTAGTGGGCAGTATCATGTGTTCACCACCAGCTTATGCAAACAGGACCAGAAACTTCATAAGAGAGCGGTCAACGCTGTTGAGCCGGCGGTTCCTCGTTATTTGAGATGGTGTGAGCAACCTATTCTTTGGAGTAGGGAGGATCACCCACCCCAGGTTGACAATCCGGGTCATCTGGCTTTGGTGGTGGCGCCTTAGGTTGGTGGATATAAATTCACTAAAGTGCTCATGGAAGGAGGCAGTGGCATCAACATCCTCTATTATGAGACATTCCGTCGCATGGGGTTGACTGACAAAAGTCTTAAGACGTCCAACACTGTTTTTCATTGAGTGGTGTCTGGTAAGTCGGCATATCCAGTGGGTAAGATTGAGCTGGAGGTAGCTTTTGGAGATGAACATGATTCCAGGGCTGAGAAATTAACCTTTGAGGTGGTTAAAATCAAAAGCCCATATCACGCCCTGTTTGGGCGACCGGCTTATGCAAAAATCATGGCGCGGCCATGTTGTTTATCTACAGCTCAAGATGCCGGGTAATAAAGGTACTATCACAGTACATGGAAGCCGAAAATAGCCTTGGAGTGTGAGGAAGGCGATGCTGCTTACACAGAATCTGTTTGCACAACGGACGAGTTAAAGTTCTGCAAAGACGATGTTGACCCGGCAGACATGACATATTTGAAGAAGCCAACTATGGTGCATGAGCCGGCGCTGAAGTTTAAGTCAGCTGATGATACCAAAATAATTGATTTTGTGCCTGGCGACTCTTCCAAACAATTTATTATCAGTGCTAATTTGGATCCCAAATAGGAAGGCGCGCTCATCGAGTTCATCCTTGAGAACCGGGACATCTTTGCATGGAAGCCTGCTGACATGCCGGGTGTACCGAGAGAACTCGCTGAGCACACTCTCAATATTGATCCAAAGTTAAAGTCGGTCAGGCAGTTTCTTCAGCGGTTCAACGAGGAAAGGCGCAAGGCTATTGGAGAAGAGGTGGCCCGGCTTTTGGCAGCCGGGTTCATTATTGACGTCTTTCATCCAGAGTGGTTGGCTAACCCGGTGCTCGTGCTTAAAAAGAACGGCACCTGGCGTATGTGTGTGGATTACACGGACTTAAA
>NC_053022.1:353054962-353073976 GCF_003073215.2 Triticum urartu
AAGTACTTGGAGGAGGAACCCGCCTTGCAATGCCGAAGACAATCTGCGCGCCGGACACGTCGTCATTGAAGCCTGGTTAGGGGCTACTGAGGGAGTCCTGGATTAGGGGGTGTCCGGATGGCCGGACTATACCTTCAGCCGGACTCCTGGACTATGAAGATACAAGATTGAAGACTTCGTCCCGTGTCCGGAAGGGACTTTCCTTGGCATGGAAGGCAAGCTTGGTGATACGGATATGTAGATCTCCTACCATTGTAACCGACTTGTGTAACCCTAACCCCGGTGTCTATATAAACCGGAGGGTTTTAGTCCGTAGGTGTAGGATCGAAAGTATGTCTAGAGGGGGGGTGATTAGACTACTTGACCAAATAAAAACTTAACCTTTTCCCAATTTTAGTTCTTGGCAGATTTTAGCTATTTTAGGACAAGTCAAGCAATCATCACACAATTCAAGCAAGCATGCAAGAGTATATTGGCAGCGGAAAGTAAAGCATGCAACTTGCAAGAATGTAAAGGGAAGGGTTTGGAGAATTCAAACGCAATTGGAGACACGGATGTTTTTCCCGTGGTTCGGATAGGTGGTGCTATCCTACATTCACGTTGATGGAGACTTCAACCCACGAAGGGTAAGGTTGCGCGAGTCCACGGAGGGCTCCAGCCACGAAGGGTAATGGTTGCGTCGAGTCCACGGAGGGCTCCACCCACGAAGGGTCCACGAAGAAGCAACCACCCACGAAGGGTCCACGAAGAAGCAACCTTGTCTATCCCACCATGGCCATCGCCCACGAAGGACTTGCCTCACTAGCGGTAGATCTTCACGAAGTAGGCGATCTCCTTGCCCTTACAAACTCCTTGGTTCAACTCCACAATCTTGTCGGAGGCTCCCAAGTGACACCTAGCCAATCTAGGAGACACCACTCTCCAAGAAGTAACAAATGGTGTGTAGGTGATGAACTCCTTGCTCTTGTGCTTCAAATGATAGTCTCCCCAACACTCAACTCTCTCTCATAGGATTTGGATTTTGTGGAAAGAAGATTTGAGTGGAAAGCAACTTGGGGAAGGCTAGAGATCAGATTCATATGGTAGGAATGGAATATCTTGGTCTCAACACATGAGTAGGTGGTTCTCTCTCAGAACACTATGAGTTGGAATTGTGTATGTGTTCTGATGGCTCTCTCCACAGAATGAAGAGGAGGTGGAGGGGTATATAGCCTCCACACAAAATCCAACCGTTACACACAGTTTTCCAATCTCGGTGGGACCGAATCAACAAACTCGGTCGGACCGAAAAGGTAAACCTAGTGACCGTTAGAGATTTTCGGTGGGACTGACATGCAACTCGGTAGGACCGATATGGTTAGGGTTTGGGCATAACGTAATCTCGGTGAGACCGATTACACAAACTCGGTGAGACCGAGTTTGGTAATAAGCTAACCAGAGAGTTGGTCAGGTAAACTCGGTGGGACTGATTTGCTCTTTTGGTGAGACCGAAAAGTTACAAAAAGGAAACAGAGTTTACACTGCAATCTCGGTGGGACCGATTCGCTCTTTCGTGAGACCGAAAAGTTACGAAAGGGAAACAGAGGGTTTGCAATCCCATCTCGGTGAGACCGAGATCCCTATGGGTAGGACCGAATTGCTAGGGTTTGGCAGTGGCTTATGACATATGAAACTCGGTGGCGCCGGATAGAAAGAATCGGTATGACCGAGTTTGGCTTAGGGTTTAGGTCATTTGTGGATATGGGAAAGTAGTTGAGGATTTTGGAGCATATCATTAAGCACATGAAGCAAGAGGCTCATTAAAGCAACACCTCATCCCTCCTTGATAGTATTGGCTTTTCCTAAAGACTCAATGTGATCTTGGATCACTAAAATATAAAATGAAGAGTCTTGAGCTTTTGAGCTTGAGCCAATCCTTTGTCCTTAGCATTTTGAGGGTTCCACTTTCACATCCATGCCATGCCAATCATTGAGCTTTCCTGAAATATCATCTTGGAATAGCATTAGCTCAATGAGCTATATGTTGTTATGAATTACCAAAACCACCTAGGGATAGTTGCACTTTCAATCTCCCCCTTTTTGGTAATTGATGACAACATATAGATCAAAGCTTCGACAAATGATAATAAGCATGAAATATATCGTCGCTTTGAGAAGTATGTGACAAGTAAGAGCTCCCCCTAAATTTGTGCATATTTAAAATTTGCTTTGGACTGCAAATGCACAAAGATTAGAGTCATGGGTTACTCTTCCATGTCACATACATCTTGGTGGAGCGCTAAATGATAAGAATGAAATACATGCACTCATCACCAAGAATAGTGAATGATCACATAAGATAGAAGATGATAATATTAGTAAACATTAAGTGTAGCTTATGATCAAACACATGATCATCAATGTCTCACGAGCAATGACATAGTATCTCACACAAAAGCAAACAAAGTTCGAAAAACCACCAAATAAAACAAGAGAGAATAAAAGCAACACTCTCTCTCGAAGCCTATGATCTATACATTTTCTCCCCCTTTGGCAACAAGTTACCAAAAAGTTCCTAGAAAATGCATAGTGCTAAGTCGACACTCAGGCTTGATCTTCAGGTGGTGGTGGAGTCCGGAGCACTCCAAGGACGAAGCCTTCTGTAGACGTGGTCGGAGTCGAGGCTGAAGTGGACGCTGGAGCTGGTGGAACTGAGGCTGTAGCTGGTGCAGACGTGGTGGCTCTGGGGTCAGCAACTGGCACTGCAGACGACCTCGGACCTCGTGGCACTCTGGCAAAGGCATCAGTTGTAGTCTTGCCTCTCCTCTCCTGCATGTCATCCTGGAGCTGCTCCACTGCAGTCTGAATCTCTGTCACTTTGACATCCAAGTCATAGAACTTTTGTTCCATGATCCTCTCTAAGCTTGCCTGGTTCTGAGTTAGGGTGGCTAGTCCTTGCTCAATCCGCAGGGTGGATGCAATCAAGTAACCAAGCTGCTCTTGTTTGGTTTTCAGGAAATATTCAGATGCCTCCTCTTGAGTAGGCATCTTGGCAGCTTTCTCCTTCCTCGCCTTCTCCTTCTTGGCTTGTGCTTGGGCAGATGATGGCTCATTCTCAGTCATGACCACTTGATTATCTTCAAAATCTGGACGGATGGGCAGGTGTTCCTTGTCCAATAAGTATATGCGCCGTGCCCATCTTGAGTTGATGAGCTCCTGAATCTGTGGGGCATATCCACAGCTCCTCTTCTGGTCTGCTGCAGTCCTCTTGATTGTCTCTACCATGAGGCTCATCACCTTGAACTTCTGTGGCACATCAAATATGAAGCAAATTTATTGCATGGCCTCTGATCATCTTGTGATCTCCAGACTTGGGCAACAAGGTGCGCCTCAGTATCCAATTGATAGTTGGCAGCCCTAACAGAAGATAGTGCACTGAGCCAAACTTGAAAGTGTCAAGTGCTTCATTGGGAATCTCCTTGTACATGTTGGACATAGAGTTGTGGTGCATCTTCTTCTTGGAATAGACATCCAAGTCATCCTCATGCTCTTCTGGGGCATTGATCAGCTGAGCCCATTCAGCAACTGTTGACTGGTACCTCGTACCTTCTGACATCCAAATTATCCTACCATCTGGATAAAAATGGGCTGTGGAGTAGAACTGCATGATGAGTTCCTCGTTCCACTTTGTGAGCTTCTGCCCAACAAATTCCTCTACTCCACATGCCTTGAAGCTGTCCTGCACTCCAGGGTAGTACTCTTCGTTGTCCTTGATGTATTGCCAATCAGCCCATCTCATATCACAGACAATTGGCTTATTGTCTAGCAGCACTGTCTCATAAAAGTCTTGCTGCTCCTTGGTGTGAAACCTGTAGTCAACTGCAGTCCTTCTCCTTGAAGCATACGGGTCTGCTTCTCTCCACTTCCGGAGCCCTGAATCTCTCCTGAGTTTCATATCCTCAGCCACAGGATGAGCATCGTTGTGGTCTGGGATCTTGGGCTCGAGCTTTCTAAGAACATTCTCTTCTTCTTTTTCTGCAGCTTCAGGCACTGGGGCCTTGTTCTTCTCAGTAGCTGGGATGCTTCTTGTGTTCCTCTTTAGCTTTGGCTTTGGAGCTGGCTTGGCCTTGGAAGCAGCTGCCCCTGTTCTTCTGGCATCACCCATCAGCTTGGGTGCCTTAGGTGCCGGTGCAGCTACCTCTTCTTTTTCCTCCTCATCTTCCATGATGGAAGCCTTGCCAAGCACTCTGGCTACAGTTTTCTTCACCCTTTCCTTTCTTTTCTTGCCTTCAGCAGCAACTGGCTCAATGGGAGTGGGCTTCTCAGTTGAATCTCTGGCCTTTGACATAGGCTGCCTGCCTGCTGGCCTTTTGATTTTTAAACCTGGCTTTGTGCCTTGAGCTGGCTCAACTCTCTTGGAAGTTGCTTCCTCTTCTGCCACATAATCCTCAGCTTCTGAGTCTGAGGTTCTCTTTTCTTTCTCTGTCTTGTGGCAGCTTTAGGCAGATGCTAGGGAGACTCTGCTGCCATCATCGAAGAACTTGAGGGACTAGTGCCCTCACTCATCTTGCACTGGCTGCTATGACAAGTTCTTAGCTATCACTTTGGTCTGACATGATGCAAACTCTGACTGCCGACCCTGTGAATAGGTTATAGATGAGATAGAGTGGATAAGCATCACAAAATGCAGAGATTTTTGCAAAAGAATAATTCAAAACTTTAGTTTTAGTTCCCACTGAAAGCATCTCGGATCTACCGATTTCTAAACTCGTGATACCGAAGCAGGTTTTGGAACCTAAACTAGTGAACTTCGGTCAGACCGAGTCACAGTTCGGTGCACCGAGACTGCTTAGGGTCACAGAGTTCCAAAATCGGTCAACACCGATAAGTAATTCCGGTCAGACCGAGTCTCACTTGTGCAATGGCATAAGCAAATCGGTGGCACGGAGTTTTCAACTCGGTGGGTCCGAGATTGGTTTCGGCGGAAACCTAACCCTAAAATTTTCGAATTAAACCTAATCATGAGTTGTTCATTGATTGGATAAGTTATCAAAACGTGGCAAGAATCATGATGATCACAAGACTAAGAATCGGAATTGGGGAATAGCACAAAGATCGAGTCCATACCCTAGTTCGGCGGAGACTCGCTACGGCGGCAACGGCCGGGGTTGATTCCCGTTGACGGCGACGGAGACCAGCGACTGGAGGCCGGCTGGCGGCGAGAGACGATCCGGAGACCAAGTGGCAGAGCAGGGTCTATCGCGCGTGGGCGAAGGGGTTCGGAGAAATTTCCAAATTTTTTGCCCGTGATATATATAGGCCCGACCCTGTCGGTGTGACCGAGTGGAACAACTCGATGGCACCGAGATGCAAAACTGTATACAGTTTGCAACTCGGTGTGACCGAATGGTTCAAATCGGTTTGCACCGAGATCAAAACCTAGATCAACTTAATGATCTCGGTAGGACCGAAAGTAGGGTATCGGTCAGACCGAGAATCACAAAGAGGTTTTGGAACTTTAAGTCTATGATGAATCGGGGACTCCGAGCTCTCCTCACACAGAGTGGTTCGAATCTGACTTGATCAAATTTTGTGATGTAGCATGAATAGAGTTTGAGACGAGAAAAGCATAGATAGCTAGAGGAGGTTCTTAGGCATTCTTGTCCATCCACTTGGCAAAAGGAAATAAAACCAAACAATCAAAACAACAAGTGGATGTCCTCGAATGGTAAAATATGCAACCAACATGCTCACACAATAATGGCAAATGAAATATGTGGCAAAGCATGCACAACCAATTCTAGCATCTATCAAGCAATTTGCGATGACTAGGTCATCTATATATGAGTATATTGACTTAGGAGTCAAGTGAGAACACTTGATCATAGGTCATACTCATCGTTTAAGCTCAAGTGGGGTTACCACTTTTACATAAAGCATTGTTGTTGTTCACATCTTTAGAGTTGCTTTAGCTCAAGTCTTAGAGTAAAGCTCCCCCTAGATGTGATATCCCCCCTAAGAGGGATGAACTAACCTTGGGTTTTGTCGATGATGACTTCATGTAGATGTTGAAGATGTGGATGCTCAATGTTGATGTAGATCACTTGGAGCTATCCATTTGAGTGAATTGCACTTTCAATACCTACATGGGTTAGTCCCACAAGGAACAAACAAGGATATCCATAGACATAGAGTGATGCACACACAAGATGATGTCCATGAAAACTTTTAGGTTACCTTGTCCCTTGTCTTACCAACAAGAGGGTTTGTGACTCCTTGAACTAGTGCAAGATGTGGAAGTTGATTGCACTTGTTCTTGCCAAAATGATAAGAGTGAAGTATGTTGGCGGAGTCACCCTCAAGAACTCTCTAGTTCTTCTTCTTTTGGATCCACACCATCTTGATGGGAATCCTTGGAGTTGTAGTCGTACTTGATGAAGTGGAACTTGAAGTAGTCTTGGGAATCCACTTGACTAAGGTCTTAGGAGCTTCTTCAAATGCATCAATTTCCTCTTGAAGCTTGTCCTTGCCTTTTTGCTTGTAGTCTTGTGGTGGAAGATCATCTTGAGCTTGTGTCCCCTTGAAGGAAGTATCATACTTCTCTTTTTGAGGAACAAACTTTGTCTTGGGGTATTGATCTTCTTCCCACTCAACTCCATTGGCATTGAACTTTCGTTCAAAACCAACACCTTGATTCTTCCGGTGCATTCCTTGCTTGCACACAATTTCCTCGAATTGCTTACTCCCGGCAAGGCTTTTGTACACTCCTTTCTCTATAATTCCCTTCAATAAGCTATTTTCTTGCTCAAGTGTAACTTGGCTAAGAGAATCATTAGTGGAATCAAGAGAACTACTAGAAGCAACAATATTGGATTTAGCATGATCATTGTTACTACTAGAGGAAGAATCTTTCTTGTTCTTGTTGCTAGACTTGACTTGAGGCATGTAAGTGGATAAGAGTAAACGCTTGGCAATGTAAGAAGAACTTTTCTTGCGGAGATCATCATTGATTGCTTTTAAAAACTCATGCTCTTGCTCAAGATTGAGCTTTTCAAAGCGTAACTTCTCATGAGCTCTTAAAAGTTCTCGATGATCTTCGAAGATAGTTTCATGAGCTAACTTAAGAGTGTTTAGTTCTTTAGTTAGAGCCTCAATCTTCTCCTTATCATTGTCATTCGTTTTATCTTGATTAGCATGATTAATTGGTTTTCATCATAATATTCATCACTAGAGTTGTCACCAAGCAAATCATCACCTAACAAGTCATCTTCATCACTATTGAAAATCAACATACTCGGGGTGTGTTACCTTAGGACCTTTGGCCATGAAGCATCTTCCAATTCCTTCATTTGGTGAGTCAAATATGTCGTAGGAGTTGGATGACACAAGTGCTAGACCGGCAACACCTTCATCTTGAGTATCTTCGGAGTCGGAGTGATAACTTCTCTCGGAGTGGCTGTCGGAGTCGGAGCGGATACCCATTCACCAACATGAGCTTGATGTCTTCGTCTTGTGTAGCTCCTTGATGATTTTTCCTTCCTTTCCGAATCCTTGCTTCTCCGTGAGTATCTCCGTTCATAACGATCATCTCTACTCCTTCTCTCTCTTGGTGGTGATTCTTTGCTTCTTCTTTTTGGAGAATCTTCTCTTCTCTTGTAGGGAGCCGTACACTCATTGGAATAGTGTCCGGTCTTCCACAATTGTAGCAGTTTCGCTCTCGACTAGAAGATCTTTTGTCATTGTAGACCTTGACTTGAAGCTTCTATCTTTGCTTCTACTCTTGTAGAACTTGTTGAAGTTCTTCACCATTAAGCTCATTCTTCATTGAGTCTTGTTTCTCACTTGATGATGTAGGGGCTTCACATGAGGCTTTGTAGGCACCACTTGATTTGTTGTGAAGTTCCTCTTAATCCTTAAGTGACATCTCATGAGCAACAATTCTTCCAATCACCTTCCGTTGGCTGAGATCTTTGTAATTGGCATCATTTGAATCAATGTGCACACGGTATCATATTTTCCATTCCAAGGCTCTTAGAATCTTCTTGATGATGAATCTATCGGTCATCTCTTCACTTCCTAAGCCGGCAATCTCATTTGTGATGAGAGCAAGCTAGAGTACATCTCAGCGACACCTTCACCATCCTTCATTTTGAACTTGTCAAGTTGGCTTTGAAGCACATCCAACTTGGATTCCTTGACGGAGTCGGTACCTTCGTGCATATCAATCAAAGTGTCCCAAATTTCCTTTGCATTCTCAAGACGGCTGATTTTGTTGAATTCTTCAGGGCACAATCCGTTGAAGAGAATATCACAAGCTTGAGCATTGTATTGCAACATCTTCAATTCATCCGCGGTAGCTTCACGGTTTGGTTCTTTCCCATCAAAGAAGTCACCTTGCAAACCAACACACACAATAGCCCAAACGGCGGGGTTATGTCCAAGAATATGCATTTTCATTTTATGCTTCCAACTAGCAAAATTAGTACCATCAAAGAGGACACATGACGGTGATAATTTCCCTCGCTAGACGCCATACTCTCCTAGGTTGTGAAACCAAGGCTATGACCACCAAAAGCTATGGAGATCAAGGAAAATGGAGACCAAAGCTCTGGTACCACTTGTAGGATCAAAGTATGTCTAGAGGGGGGTGATTAGACTACTTGATCAAATAAAAGCTTAACCTTTTCCCAATTTTAGTTCTTGGCAGATTTTAGCTATTTTAGGACAAGTCAAGCAATCATCACATAATTCAAGCAAGCATGCAAAGAGTATATTGGCAGCGGAAAGTAAAGCATGCAACTTGCAAGAATGTAAAGGGAAGGGTTTGGAGAATTCAAACGCAATTGGAGACACGGAGTTTTTCCCGTGGTTCGGATAGGTGGTGCTATCCTACATCCACGTTGATGGAGACTTCAACCCACGAAGGGTAACGGTTGCGCGAGTCCACGGAGGGCTCCACCCACGAAGGGTAATGGTTGCGCGAGTCCACGGAGGGCTCCACCCACGAAGGGTCCACGAAGAAGCAACCACCCACGAAGGGTCCACGAAGAAGCAACCTTGTCTATCCCACCATGGCCATCGCCCACGAAGGACTTGCCTCACTAGCGGTAGATCTTCACGAAGTAGGCGATCTCCTTGCCCTTACAAACTCCTTGGTTCAACTCCACAATCTTGTCGGAGGCTCCCAAGTGACACCTAGCCAATCTAGGAGACACCACTCTCCAAGAAGTAACAAATGGTGTGTAGGTAATGAACTCCTTGCTCGTGTGCTTCAAATGATAGTCTCCCCAACACTCAACTCTCTCTCATAGGATTTGGATTTGTGGAAAGAAATTTGAGTGGAAAGCAACTGGGAAGGCTAGAGATCAAGATTCATATGGTAGGAATGGAATATCTTGGTCTCAACACATGAGTAGGTGGTTCTCTCTCAGAACATATGAGTTGGAATGTGTATGTGTTCGATGGCTCTCTCACGAATGAAGAGGAGGTGGAGGGGTATATATAGCCTCCACACAAAATCCAACCGTTACACACAGTTTTCCAATCTCGGTGGGACCGAATCAACAAACTCGGTCGGACCGAAAAAGGTAAACCTAGTGACCGTTAGAGATTTTCGGTGGGACTGACATGCAACTCGGTAGGACCGATATGGTTAGGGTTTGGGCATAACGTAATCTCGGTGAGACCGATTACACAAACTCGGTGAGACCGAGTTTGGTAATAAGCTAACCAGAGAGTTGGTCAGGTAAACTCGGTGGGACCGATTTGCTCTTTCGGTGAGACCGAAAAGTTACAAAAAGGAAACAGAGAGTTTACACTGCAATCTCGGTGGGACCGATTCGCTCTTTCGGTGAGACCGAAAAGTTACGAAAGGGAAACAGAGAGTTTGCAATCCCATCTCGGTGAGACCGAGATCCCTATCGGTAGAACCGAATTGCTAGGGTTTGGGCCAGTGGCTTATGACAAGTGAAACTCGGTGGCGCCGGATAGAAAGAATCGGTAGGACCGAGTTTGGCTTAGGGTTTAGGTCAATGTGGATATGGGAAAGTAGTTGAGGGTTTTGGAGCATATCACTAAGCACATGAAGCAAGAGGCTCATTAAGCAACACCTCATCCCTCCTTGATAGTATTGGCTTTTCCTAAAGACTCAATGTGATCTTGGATCACTAAAATATAAAATGAAGAGTCTTGAGCTTTTGAGCTTGAGCCAATCCTTTGTCCTTAGCATTTTGAGGGTTCCACTTTCACATCCATGCCATGCCAATCATTGAGCTTTCCTAAAATAGTCATCTTGGAATAGCATTAGCTCAATGAGCTATATGTTGTTATGAATTACCAAAACCACCTAGGGATAGTTGCACTTTCAACTCCCCGACACGCAAAGATAGAAAGAGAATGAAAGTCATTCCCTATGCCTCAGCCATAGGTTCTATAAAGTATGCCATGATTGTGTACCAGATCTATTGTATACCCTACACTGTGTTAAGCAAGGGAGTACAATAGTGATCTAGGAGTAGATCACTGGACATTGGTCAAAATTATCCTTAGTGGAATAAGGATATGTTTCTCGATTATGGAGGTGACAAAAGATTCGTCGTAAAATACGTCGATGCAAGTTTTGACAGATCTGGATGACTCTAAGTCTCGATCTAGATACATATTGAAAGTGGGAGCAATTAGCTAGAGTAGCTCCGTGCAGAGCATTGTAGACATAGAATTCGCAAAATACTTACGGATCTGTATGTGACAGACCCGTTGACTAAAATTATCTCACAAGCAAAACATGATCACACCTTAGTACTCTTTGGGTGTTAATCACATAAATGATGTGAACTAGATTATTGACTCTAGTAAACCCTTTGGGTATAGGTCACATGACGATGTGAACTATGGGTGTTAATCACATGGTGATGTGAACTCTTAGTGTTGAATCACATGGCGATGTGAACTAGATTATTGACTCTAGTGCAAGTGGGAGACTGAAGGAAATATGCCCTAGAGGCAATAATAAAGTTATTATTTATTTCCTTATATCATGATAAATGTTTATTATTCATGCTAGAATTGTATTAACCGGAAACATAATACATGTGTGAATACATAGACAAACAGAGTGTCACTAGTATGCCTCTACTTGACTAGCTCGTTAATCAAAGATGGTTATGTTTCCTAACCATGAACAAAGATTTGTTATTTGATTAACTGGGATCACATCATTAGGTGAATGATCTGATTGACATGACCCATTCCATTAGCTTAGCACCCGATCGTTTAGTATGTTGCTATTGCTTTCTTCATGACTTATACATGTTCCTATGACTATGAGATTATGCAACTCCCGTTTGCCGGAGGAACACTTTGTGTGCTACCAAACGTCACAACGTAACTGGGTGATTATAAAGTGCTCTACAGGTGTCTCCAAAGGTACATGTTGGGTTGGCGTATTTCGAGATTAGGATTTGTCACTCCGATTGTCGGAGAGGTATCTCTGGGCCCTCTCGGTAATGCACATCACATAAGCCTTGCAAGCATTGCAACTAATGAGTTAGTTGTGAGATGATGTATTACGGAACGAGTAAAGAGACTTGCCGGTAACGAGATTGAACTAGGTATTGAATACCGACGATCGAATCTCGGGCAAGTAACATACCGATGACAAAGGGAACAACGTATGTTGTTATGCGGTCTGACCGATAAAGATCTTCGTAGAATATGTAGGAGCCAATATGAGCATCCAGGTTCCGCCATTGGTTATTGACCGGAGACGTGTCTCGGTCATGTCTACATAGTTCTCGAACCCGTAGGGTCCGCACGCTTAAGTTCGATGACAGTTATATTATGAGTTTATGAGTTTTGATGTACCGAAGGAGTTCGGAGTCCCGGATGAGATCGGGGACATGACGAGGAGTCTCGAAATGGTCGAGACGTAAAGATCGATATATTGGACGACTATATTCGGACATCGGAAAGGTTCCGAGTGATTCGGGTATTTTTCGGAGTACCGGAGAGTTACGGGAATTCGCCGGGGAGTATATGGGCCTTATTGGGCCATACGGGAATAGAGGAGAGAGGCCAAAAGGAAGGAGGCCTGCGCCCCCCCTCTGGTCCGAATTGGACAAGGGGCGCAGCCCCCTTTTCCTTCTTCCTCTCCCCCTCTTTCCCCTTCTCCTACTCCAACAAGGAAGGAAGGAGTCCTACTCCCGGTGGGAGTAGGACTCCCCTTGGCGCGCCCCCTCCTAGGCCGGCCGCCCCCTCCCCTTGCTCCTTTATATACGGGGGCAGGGGGCACCCTAGAACACAAGTTGATCTTCGTGATCGTTCCTTAGCCGTGTGCGGTGCCCCCCTCCACCATATTCCACCTCGGTCATATTGTAGCAGTGCTTAGGCGAAGCCCTGCGACGGTTGAACATCAAGATCGTCACCACGCCGTCGTGCTGACGGAACTCCTCCCCGAAGCTTTGCTGGATCGGAGCCCGGGGAGCGTCATCGAGCTGAACGTGTGCCAAGAACTCGGAGGTGCGGAGTAACGGTGCTTGGATCGGTTGGACCGGGAAGACGTACGACTACTTCCTCTACGTTGCATCAACGCTTCCGCTTCGGTCTACGAGGGTACGTAGACAACACTCTCCCCTCTCGTTGCTATGCATCACCATGATCTTGCGTGTGCGTAGGAATTTTTTTGAAATTACTACGTTCCCCACATATGTTTCACCGATGAGTGCTGGACCATGAATTTCCAGAGGGATTCAAGCGTAAACATAGAGGCATACGACGGAACAACAGACCCTGGGGTCTGGATTGAGGACTACATCCTTCATATCCATATGGCTCGAGGAGATGATCTCCACGCCATCAAGTACTACCCCTCAAGCTCAAAGGGCCAGCTCGTCACTGGCTCAAAGGCCTCCCCGAAAGCTCCATTGGAAGTTGGGAAGAGCTCGAAGACGCCTTTCGGGCAAATTTTCAAGGGACTTATGTCCGACCTCCGGATGCGGACGATTTGAGTCATATAACTCAACAGCCCGGAGAGTCAGCCCGAAAGCTTTGGAACAGGTTTCTTACTAAAAAGAACCAGATTGTCGACTGTCCGGACGCTGAAGCCTTGGCAGCTTTCAAGCATAGCGTCCGTCACTAATGGCTCGCCAGACACCCCGGCCAAAATAAGCCGAGAACAATGGACGCATTAACAAACCTCATGACCCGCTTTTGCCACGGGTGAGGACAACAGGCTAGCCAGATGCCAACACCAGCGACCCCTAGTACATCTGAAGTTAGAGATGGAAACGGGAATCATCGGCGCAACAACAATAACAAACGCCGGAATAAAGAAGACAACACGAAGGGCACGACAGTAAATGCCGGATTCAAAAACTCTCGGCCAGGTCAAAAGCCGCCCCCTAAAGGCACCAGGATGAATGTCCAGCCTCAACAAATCTGGACCAAGTATGTCAGAATTCATAGAACCCCTGGTAAACCTGCTAATCAATACCCACCAGGAGAATGTTGGGTCTCAAAGCAGTCCGGCAAGCTCACGCCGTACACAAGGGAGATACACCAAGTGAAGGACGAGGACGAGCCCCCCCAAGCAAGACAAGGGGAACAAAAGAAATTTCCACCAGAAGTAAAACAGTAAATGTGTTACACGTAATCAAAGGAAAAAAACAACGTGCGGCAACTCCCAGGAAAATATACCCAAGTGCCTGTCACCACGAAGTCCCCTGCCACTAGTCATCTCAACCGATCCACTTTCACCATCGCGATTACTCAGCAAGTATCCGACCATGCAGGAGTGGGCTGCCCCTGGTATTAGACCCAGTAATTGCGATATCACTTCACAAGAGTCTTGATGGACGGCGGCAGTAGCCTAAACCTATATCAGGATACAATCCGGATGGGTTAGACCCAACACAAATTCGCCATAGCAATATACCATCAAAGGAGTAACGCCTGGCCCAGGGGTTCGTTGTACGGGCTCCCTCCTACTACAAGTTATATTCGGCTCCCCCGATAACTTCCGTCGTGAGCATTTAACTTTCCACATCGCTCCATTTCAAAGTGGCTATCAAGCACTGCTCGGACGCGAAGCTTTCGCTCGCTTTAATGCAATACCACACTATGCCTCCCTCACACTTAAGATGCCCGGTCCACGTGGCATCATTATAGTGCACGGAAATATCAAGCGATCTCTGCGCCGAAGAGAGTGAGGCTGCCTTGGCAGCCGCACACTAAAGGCGCCCGGACAAGCGAAAGCATCCAATAGGTCGTCAAGACCTCAGATACAACTAATCGAGTCCGGCGCCGCTACTTATACCGAATAAATGGTCACACCCCTATTTGTCAATACAAGGGGCTCAACACGCGCAGACAAGTGGCAATTTCTTCTCATCTTGAATTATACATGGTTTCTTTAACAAACTATCTTTTTGCACGACAACTTTTTCACCTAAATTCCTCTCTTTTACAGACGATCATCGTGCTACACCCGTCCAGGATACGGCACAACGGAGACACAGGCGCAGACGTGCAGCAGGGACCCGCTCCAAGGATTCTTTTTAGATTAAGACCCTGCGTAAACCTTTTTTACTGTCTCTTGTTGATACATATCCACCGTTGAGAAGGATGCTGACGTCTTGGCATGTGGCCACGCCAGAACAATGCACGTACCTGGACACAAGGGGCTTCTTACAAAGGCCATTATTTAGGCCCGGTTTATACCACAAAGACCGAATACCTTAGGGAGTGTTCGGCGTCGCGAGTTTGGCCCTATATGCATCAGCTCCGAATCATTGTCTTTGGTCAAATGTTGGGTTTGCCCGGCTCCTGTGTTTTGGTGCCTTACGTTCCACTTTACCGGCTAAGGTAGCACCAGGAGAACTACTGCGATTGTGCCCTGGTTCATCCGGACGAGCACCTCAGTAGAGAAAGCCGAAAACTGACTATCGTGATATAGCGTGAGACAGGTCAACCACTCGATGACCTATTGCAATGTTAGAATTCCTCCGCCTTAACGAAGGGCCGTTTTCCGGCCAGGCATGTACGCACCCCGGGATCGGGAAAGTGCGGAGCCACCAGGGGCTATTTAGTAGCCCCACTGTCAAACTCCTATGGCTAAGTGAAAGTGCTAAAGCATTATAGTCCGGTTGCCTCGCTCGCTCTGCTATCACCTCCTTAATAGGACCAAGACGTTGGGTTAAGTGTGGACGCGTGTTTTTGCGAGCACCTCCGCATTATATGCGTGAGGGTTGAAGCCGACGGCTGCAATCTTTCTGGTTATACACATGTATACATAAACGGCCGCCCAGGAGGCATCATATTACTTTTAGGAAAAAGTATAAAAATAGCCTAATAAAAATTTATAGAAGTATTTCACTTACAATGAGATTACATATCACTCAAACATAATATTTTTTGAGCACTAGGTCTCTATCAAACGAGCATCCTCAAGAGCTTCTTCAAAGTAGTGCTCAGCAGCCCTTCGACCTATGGCCGAATCTCGCGCTGCAACAGTGGTAGCATCCATCTCCGCTTAGTGTGCTTTAACACGGGCAAAGGCCATCCGTGCGCCCTCTATGCACGCTGACCTCTTCATCGCATTAATGCGCGGCACCACGTCAAGGAACTGCTGCACCAAGCTGAAATAGCTGTTCGGTTTTGACCTTTCCGGCCATAGCTGATCCACAACAGACCTCATGGAGAGTCCGGACAACCTATTTAGTTCGGCCCATTCGGCTAATTGGTCAGTCAATGAAAGCGGACGCTCGGGAGAATGGAATTGTCTCCAAAATAGCTGGTCTACTTCACGGTCCGTCTGACCCTGGAAGTACTTGGCCGCATCGGCAGCGCTCGCCGCCAAATCCATATATACATCCTCCGAACTCCACAGCCGACAGGGGCATACCGTGGATCTCCGAATCCTCCGCAACATAAAGGATTTCCCAGCTACAATATCCGGCTTCCCGCAGCTCCTCCTTCTTTGCCCTCATAGCAGAGCGGAGGTCCTTTCATCGCAGCAGCCTTCTCAAGGTCCGATGCCTTCGCTTGGTTTTCCTTTTCAAGAACCCGGCAACGGTCGGCGGCGGCTTTTAATTCTATGGCCATCTTGGCCATCTTGTCTCGGCTCTCGCCATGCGCGGCCTTCTCGGCTTGCAACTCTTCGGCCGCCTTCAAAGCAGCCGCATTACCCAACCTCGCTTGTTCCTTGGCTCGGGCAAGTTCTGCCCGCAAGGCTTCAACAGTGGCAGCTCCATCTGCAGTCACAACATATTAAAGATACTGGCATCATGCTGCTCTTCCTATGTGGCGTTTACCAGATAATGACACTTACCCTGTGCCTCGTCAAGCCTTTTGTTAACAAGCTCGATGTCGGCGTCTGCCGCATCCAACTGCCGTTCTAAATGGGCAAACTCGCTAGTCCGGCTAGCCACCGGAGCTTCCATCACCTGCACATAGAGGCAGTATGGTTATTACCTGGGAATATGATCCTCTGTTCGTCGTTTCCGACGACAACCAGAGTCTCAGGGGCTACTATCTACATAGGGCACACCTAGCATGTGCAGGACTATCATACATTCTTTTACGTACCTCAAAGCCTGTCAGTAGACTCATAAAAGCTTCATGCAATCCGCTTTCGGCAGATGATATTCTCTCCATCACCGTATTCATCAGCACACGGTGTTCATCTGAGATGGCCGCTCGCCCCACCAACTCCCTCAGAACATCCGATCGCACACTAGACGGTGCCGGACTCTTTTGTCTGCTCTCTTCGGGAGCCGGACACTGGGAGCTTCGGGGGTCAATGGGATTATCTTCTGGCCTCACCGGACTCGGAGAGGCCCTCCGCGACGACACTTCAGGGTCGCCCGCTTCCGGAGCGGAGGAGTCCGGAGGAGGCGTTTCGCTCTCCATCATCTCTGGAAGAAGATCCCCCGAAGACGAGCTCATTTGAGAGGGGCTAAGGCCCGAACTGCAAAGATATATGCGGTGGTTATTTTCTCAGAAGAAAAAGATGGCATATCTGTACTATTAAAGTATTTCGGGTCACTTACGACTCGCGGGAGAATTGATCCCCCCGCGGACTTTGTGCGGCAACAGCGCCCCCCAAGGTAGGACCCTCTGTGGGAGACTTCTTCTCCCGTTTGGAAGCTTCAGCTTCCGAATCCCCGGGCGCAGTCCTTTTCCTCTTCTGGTCGTCTTCCTTCATGGAGACGCTCGCTCCCTCGGTTAGAATGGGCAGCGTTGGGGGCCCGCGTCCGCCCGTATTATCCTCCACAGTATCTTCCTTCAAGGGCTCCGGGCAAGGTGCGGTCTGGAGCATCTTTTCCAATACCGGATTTTCCAAACCCTCAGGGAGGGGGGCCGAACACCGAATCAACTTCGCCTTTGTTAGCCAGTCCTGGTCAAAAAGCGAACCTCAGAAATAACTTCGTAACAAAGGAGAGATAGTATGTTCGGCCGGAAGATGCCTTACCTGTTCGGCGGCGCGGTTACTACTCAGGCCCACGTCCTCGGTGATTTCCGGACACTCCACCTGAGGTCCGAAGAATGACTTGTACATCTCCTCGTGCGTCAGGCCGAGAAAATTTTGAATGACACGCGGTCCCTCGGGATTGAACTCCCACAGGCGAAGAGGCCGGCGTTTGCAAGGCTGGACTTGACGAACCAGCATAACTTGTATTACCGCAACCAAACTGAAATCTCCATTGAAGAGATCTCGAATGCGGCTTTGCAGTATAGGCACGTCCTTGGCTGGACCCCAGCTCAGACCTCTGCTGATCCATGACATCAGTTGTGGTGGAGGGCCCGAGCGGAAAACAGGGGCGGCCGCCCACTTGGCACTTCTAGGAGCCGTGATGTAGAACCACTCCTGTTGCCACAATTCAGACACCTCTGGGATGGAACCTTTGGGCCACGGAGCTCCCGTCATCTTGCGTATTGAGGCACCTCCACACGCTGCATGTTGCCCCTCGATCATCTTCGGCTTACTTCAAAGGTCTTGAGCCATAGGCCAAAGTGAGGGGTAACCCGGAGGAAGGCCTCGCACACGACAATAAATGTCGTGATATGAAGAAAGGAGTCCGGAGCTAGATCATGGAAGTCTAGCCCGTAATAAAACATCAAACCCCTGACACGAAAGGATCTAGAGCAAGGCCTAGACCTCGGAGGAAGTGGGAAACGAACACGACGTTTTCGTTGGGTTCGGTGGGGACGGCCTGCCCTCGGGGAGGCAGCCGATGCAAGATCTCGGCGGTCAGATATCTGGCCTCCCTCAACATTTTGATGTCTTCCTCCGTGACGGAGGAAGGCACCCATCGGCCTTGAAGGCTAGATCCGGACATGACTGAAGGTTCGGAGCACCTGACCTGAACTTTGGGCGTTTGAGCTTGAGGTGGGGGAAGGATTCGATTGAGCACGAGAGGGAAAAATAAAAGCCTTGTCCCTTTATAAAGAGGGTGAATATCAAGCGTCCTCTCCGTGTCCGTTTGGACTTGCCTATAATCTAGGAGTCCTAGAAGCGGTTGGGTTACCCACGCCCGTATTGATGAGAATCCCGGAATAAGGGGACACGATCTCTGCTTTAACAAGACGTGCCAAGGAAACCGCCTCGCATGACGCGCTGAGGTGGGATATAAAACGACTCGGATAAAGGCTTGGCCGTGGTGTGTCACACTACGGAATACGTCAGCAGATTAGATTTGTGTAAATATTATTCTCTCTATGGCAATATGTGGAAACTTATTTTGCAGAGCCGGACACTATCTTTGTGTTCAAAATCTTCTATGAAGTACTTGGAGGAGGAACCCGCCTTGCAATGCCGAAGACAATCTGCTGCGCCGGACTCGTCGTCATTGAAGCCTGGTTCAGGGGCTACTGAGGGAGTCCTGGATTAGGGGGTGTCCGGATGGCCGGACTATACCTTCAGCCGGACTCCTGGACTACGAAGATACAAGATTGAAGACTTCGTCCCGTGTCCGGAAGGGACTTTCCTTGGCGTGGAAGGCAAGCTTGGCGATACGGATATGTAGATCTCCTCTATTG